>NC_090268.1:147506239-147751239 GCF_040414725.1 Anabrus simplex
AATTGTAAAAAAAAAGACAATAATAAAACGTAGTAGTATTAGAGAAAAAATATGTTTGCAAAGAACTGACACGTCATTGATTTCATCTGCTTTCGCTAGAGCAATATACTGTAAATTCCCAGCACATAATTCCTATTGCGATTTATTAAATATAACATCAATGCTTTGAAAATAAACTTTCGAAATAAATACAAAACTGCCTACAATAGCCAGATATTAACCCTATAAATTTCGTTCTAAGAAAGGAAAAAAAATAAACCGGAATGTCAACCTTCAGTGATAAATAGACTCACTCAATTGAAGGGTCTGGTAAAAACAACCTATGTCGAAAAGTACCAAAAATGGGATATTAGTAGAATGGGAGTAACAGGATGATCACCTTTCTAGGCATATCAGATATTCTACACAATCTGCCATAGTTACGGAGTTACAAGGGTGTACTTACATAAAAACGACCAATGTCAGTTTGTCCAGAAAGAATAACCGTAGTCAAATGACGATGCTTGTTTTTGCTTGCCAGCCATAACATTTTCCGCCAACTTGTGTTCGGGCTATCATTTGTTACTGTTGCATTATGTCGAATGTTGACAGCGATCTTGGGAACAGTGTAGCATGACTATTCACAGCATTGAATTGACGTCCCATTCCTCTTCCACGAGCAAAGTTGCAGGACGATTGCGTGCATTCCTTCAGAATTCAGGAAGTAGGCTCTTATGCTCACAGCTGGAAGAGAGCCCAGAATAATATATTACGGATGGTGATATTGATGTAGGCCGGCCCCGTGGTGTAAGGGTAGCGTGCCTGCCTCTTACCTGGAGCACCCGCGTTCGATTCTCGGGCAGGTCAGGGATTTTTACCTGGACCTGAGGGCTGGTTCGAGGTCCACTCAGCCTACGTGATTAGAATTGAGGAGCTATCTGACGGTGATATAGCGGCCCCGGTCTCTAAAGCCAAGAATAACGGCCGAGAGGATTCGTCGTGCTGATCACACGACACCTCGTAATCTGCAGGCCTACGGGCTGAGCAGCAGTCGTTTGGTAGGCCAAGGCCCTTCAAGGGCTTTAGTGCCATGGGGTTTGGGGTTTTGTAGATAAGGATGAGAACAGTGATGAATGCACCGAGTGAAAACGTTCTATTGAACCATGACATTAGTGTGTTATTTTCTTAATCCGTTTTCAATACCATGTTATGTACTCGTAAACAAAAACGACCAAAAATCTATAACACATAGACTATCTTTAAAGTTTTGTTGAATAAACTGTGATAATATAGCCGTTGACCTAAATATACATGTGTAAAGAAAAATCATGCTGCATTAAAAGCTGAATGTAAGGAATGTTATGGTTTTTTCGTGACAATTTCAGGCAAAAACAACCAATATCAGAATTTTTTAAGAGGAGAATTTTAAACTTTCAACATCAAAAACTTCAATAAACCGTTTCTTTCTTATGAACAAATGTATGGAAATTTTGCCTGGTTTCATTGTAACATAGAATCACATTTAGGCAGTTCAATGTTTCTCTTGAAAATGCAATATTTTTTGACACTGCCTGTTTTTTGTTGTTGTTGTTGTTGTTGTTGCCAGAAACCATTCAATTTAGTGACTCTCTTTTCAGACTACCAAACACGATGACAGCATTGTGAGGCGTAACGAGAAGTGAGGAAGTTAGCAACAGTTTTCCTCATTCATTCAGAGAGTGATACTGCAGCGCGACTGACCCCCATGAGGAACACCTTTCACAGCATCCAGACACACCCTATCATCACCCAGCACCACTCATACCTGTGCAGCGCAGCATCCATACCGTCACAGCCGTAACTAAGACTGAGACTTCATTGGAAGTTACAGTTTGCTTTGTCATTCTGTGATAAAAATATTTAAAAAATCGAACCCAAGATTTTACCATCAATTGTCAAACATGGCCACTATAAAAACATCTTCATAAGAAATATTAAATAATCCCTGGATCTAGCGATTTCTCTTCTAAACTGGCAAACAATGATTGCCACTACTTTAAAAGTTGCTACCTTTTCGTCGCCGTAAGACCTATCTGTGTCGGTGCGACGTAAAACCACTAACAAATACAAAAACAAAACAAAACAAAAAAGTTGCTGCTGGTTAACCTGTAAAACTGACATAAAGAGCTTTTAATTTACGAGTGCCGTGGGTAGGAGAGAAAGCAGAAAAATTGGCCAGACTGGAACAGGTACGGCTGGGTGGGCAGCGAAGATTGTGTTACCAACAGGCTATTTGATATGCAGTATCCTGTGTCGATCACAAAGCTATGTGAGGACGCGACGAGATGGTATTACGTCGGTCGTGACAACCTCCCTACCATCTTCAGATATAATAGGACTCAGCAGACTTGCCAAATACCTGAGAAATATCATGAATAATTCAATGTTTTACGAAAACTGTCAGACCTAATATGAACGGTGCTTTAAAATAACAACGAGAACGAAGAAACCACACACACACGTCAAGAACTTTAACCAGCAAAGTATTATGAATTATTGAAACATCACCATGAAATATGTGATACAATATGTACTTTTATAGAAGTAAACCTTACAGTGTCCTTGTTTTCTTCGTTTGAGGAATGAGTATCAACACTGTATGATGAAGAAATTCATATTCGATGCTTAGCATCTTTCTTTCCAATATTTTTATGCTAGTGAAAGCACTAAATGTTCTGCCTATTTGCCACTGTTGCTCATTATCACCCTTAGGTATTCCATTTTTTATCAACTTCTAGCTTTGTCTTCCGCATCCACCAATGTTTACTCATTCAAAGTTTATCAATCCTTTTAACACCAAAACTTCGTGGATTAATTAATCGATTCCACTCTCTACTATAATTTTCTGTCTTATCAATACTACTTTGTATCTTAACAGGTGACAATGGGATTATACGGAATTCTATTTAATAATAATAATAATAATAATAATAATAATAATAATAATAATAATAATAATTCAGAAGGAAACTAAAAGACCACCAGAGCCTGCAAGAAAGGCCGAAGTTGAAGACAGGAAAGACGTGGACAGAGGAAAGAAAAAAGCAACACCGGCAACGAATTAAGGAACACTGGGAAAAGATCAAAGCCCAGAGAAGACAGCTGAAATAACGTGGTCCTTAGTAGGCTGATACGAACAAATAATAATAATAATAATAATAATAATAATAATAATAATAATAATAATAATAATAATAATAATAATAATAATAATAATAATTTTTGCTAGGGGCTTTACGTCGCACCGACACAGATAGGTCTTATGGGGACGATGGGATAGGAAAGGCCTAGGAGTTGGAAGGAAGCGGCCGTGGCCTTAATTAAGGTACAGCCCCAGCATTTGTCTGGTGTGAAAATGGGAAACCACGGAAAACCATTTTCAGGGCTGCCGATAGTGGGATTCGAACCTACTATCTCCCGGATGCAAGCTCACAGCCGCGCGCAATAATAATAATAATAATAATAATAATAATAATAATAATAATAATAATAATAATAATAATAATAATAATAATAACATAATACTCCCCATTTTACGTCCCGCTAACTAGGCTACTTGTATAGTATATACGTAATGCATTCTGTACGATCTAATAGGTGAAAACATTCAAATTATATCATCATCATTATCATAATCATACTAGGTTTAGCGTCCCTTACAGTAACGTTAGGGACGATACCGTCCTTATATTTGAAGGAAATATTGGAAAGAAAGATGCTAAGCATCGAATAAAACGTATTTAATTTGATAGTTAAAACAAAGTTATTGTATGGAGCAAAAACCTGGGGAGTAATTGTAATTGTAGCGTTGCATGTAGTTGTAAGTAAATTTGCCAGAATAATAATGGGATTCCTAAGTTGTACTGCAAGCAGTGGAGTGAGAATAATGTATGAAGAGATGAATATACAGGCAGATAATATACAAAATCCCAGACACTACCTAAGGTTGAGTCGTGAAACAGTGTTACTTCGAAACCACGGAGAAACTCACAGGATGTGTCTTCATTAGCTCAAACATGCGAACTCTTTACGTATGCATAGTTTTCGAAGTTAAAGTGCATTGCTAATATTTGTAAAGGGTGGTAATAATAGAGACATCCTGTGTCAAATTTAGAATACACCAAGGTTAAGAGAAACAAAGTTCCCTTCAAAGAAGAGATCTTCTCTGCATAAACATGGCAGGAATTTGCAGGCATTCATAAATATACAAAAGATGTAGTGCTAAATATACAAAAGATGTAGCGCAGTAGCACAAGAGGCCGACTTGGCGGAAGAGTAGAAATATCTGCAATGGGACTTCGTTACGTGCCGCTGAAGAATTGCGCAAAAGTATTCGTAAGAAAAAACGACCTAAAGATACAACGTTCAACTCTGAGTAGTGGATGATGTCTAGTACATCATTTGTCGGTATCGGTGATGATGACGAGGCTCGGGCATTGTAGTCAACAGCCATGTGTACTTATAAAGAGATTATAATAAATGGATTAATGGAAACCATCAATATATTCTACTTCTGCCACATTATTTTCTTTAAAGTTTGCTTTACGTCGCACCCGCACGTATAGGTCTTATGACGACGATGGGATAGGAAAAGGCTAGAAGTGGGAAGGAAGTGGCCGTGGCCTTAATTAAGGTACCGACCGCCCCAGAATTTGCTTGGTGTGAAAATGAGAAACGACGGAAAACAATCTTCAGTATTTTAAATAATAGTTCACTCATTATTATCTGCCAACGGCCGTAGCCGTGTTGAAACACCGGATCCCGTGAGATCTCCGAAGTTAAGCAACATTGGGCTTGGTCAAGATTTGGATGGGTTGCCACGCGCTGTTGGTGGTGGTAGTGGCGGTGGGGGGTAAGGGAATGGAGGAGCGGAAAGGAACTGGCCACCCTACCGTACGTAAACTCCGGCTCTGGCACACCTCTGCGGCGGTTTGGACCTGCCTTCGGGCAGAATACACCACGACTGCTTCCTTCCCACTCCTAGCCCTTTCCTATCCCATCATCGCCATAAGACCTATTTTTGTCGGTGCAACGTAAAGCAGCTTGTAAAAAAAAGATAAAAAGAGACAGAATGGGAACGTGTGTACTAACAGAATGCGCGCGGAATAATAATTTATAATTTCGTGTGGCTATTTCTAGCCGAGTACAGCCCTTGTAAGGCAGACCCTCCGACGAGGGTGGGCGGCATCTGCCATGTGTAGGTAACTGCGTGTTGTTGTGTTAGAGGATAGTGTTGTGTGTGGTGTATGAGTTGCAGGGGATGTTGCGGTCAGCACAAACACCCAGCTCCCGAGCCATTGGAATTAACCAATGTAGGTTAAAATCTACGACCCGGCCGGGAATCGAACCCGGGACCCTCTGAACCGAAGGCCAGTACGCTGACCATTCAGCCAACGAGTCGGACGCGCGAGGAATGAAATGTTACTTTAGAAAGATAAGGAAGAACTAAAGAGGAAAGACGGTGTCTAAGACTGAGACATCGATGGAAGGTTATTCCGTAAATTCTTAGAGATAAACAGACCAATGGCTTAAAATGATGAATAAGACGAATGGATGAATTTAAGAAAGTTCTCCAGGAACAAGCAGTTTAGAGGAACAGTTCCACTTTATAACAGTTCCCTGTTAACTATTCCGCTCTCCTGTGTCCAGCTATGCAAGATAGAGCACCACCAGTCATAGCTTTTCTCTCAAATCTAGGACAACCCCTTGGACCAGGAGTTTTCTTTTTTCATTCTCTCACAAAAACATCCTGCAGTCTTCAAACAGAGAGCCAACTCTACTAACAGACGGAAGATGAGAAAACAATGATGAGGGGGGTGTAGGTGAGGGAGAGGAAAGCCGAGACGCATTACGTTACACTTCAGTGAATCTTACGTTATGTGCTGAAGTCTACGTTACCGTGACGCGGAAATTCTCATTTATAGGCGAATGGAAGAGGATTATTGTAATGCTTATCTGGTAAATAATAATAATAATAATAATAATAATAATAATAATAATAATAATAATAATAATAATAATAATAATAATCGTTTAATGTCCCCTCAGTTACTGTAGATTTCAATAATTTTATTTCCCAGGATATTTCTGTGGTTCTAAAAGGGCCAAAGTCATTTTTTTAAAAATCGAAATTGAAATATTAACCGATACAAACGCATTTTATTCTGGCTTGCAACAAGTTAAAAGGGCCAATGTCTCTGATAAGAACTAAACGAACAGTTAACGTTTAATTAAATAAGCCCTTGCCAATAATGTTAGATTACCAGTAAAGATTAGAGACCTGGCAATTTTTAAAGAATACGATAGAAAAAATTAGCGTTTAATAAGGTGTCTTCCACAAAGAAAGTATAAAGTTATTTAAAGTTAGTTGTTGAAAAAAATAATTGGAAAACTATAAGCAAAACTTCAAATGCTCATAGCTCAAAAACAGTTTGTTTTTTTGACATTGGCCCTTTTAGAACCAAGCCACAGATTTTTGAACGTGCCGAAAACCAGATATGGAATTGTATTTATGCACCCTTAAATGTCAGCTATCTCCGATGGGACGAGCTATGTTTGGAATACGTCAGATATGTATGTATGTATGCATGAAAACGAAAACCTACAACCTGTTTTCCAGTCAATGATCGGGTCAGGGATGGGATGAATGAAGCCCCCAGCTTGCGGCGAGGTTATGAATTGTGCCGGCTGCTGAGGCCTGTCGCACTCCTCTGGGGCAATGATTAATGACTGACAGATGAAATGAAATGATAGTGGAAAGCGTTGCTGGAATGAAAGATGACAGGGAAAACCGGAATACCCGGAGAAAAACCTGTCCCGCCTCCGCTTTGTCCAGCACAAATCTTACATGGAGTGACCGGGATTTGAACCACGGTATCCAGCGGTGAGAGGCCGGCGCGCTGCCCCCTGAGCCACGGAGGCACACTATGCATGTATACAAAGACAAAGACAAAGAAAAAGACACCTCCGTACAGGCCATGAAGGCCCTTGGAGGAGTGGAACCTAACCTAACCTTCCACCATTGTTAACCGCGGCACGTGATGGGGTAGAGTGGTTAGCTCTATGCCCGGCCGCCTTTGCCCCCAGGAATTAACCTGGTACTCATTTTTGGTGTAGGCTGAGTGAACCTCAGGGCCATATGCACGTCCGGAAGTGGAAATCTCGTTTCTTAAATTTTACGACTTCCTGACGGGGATTCGAACCCACGTCCTTCCGGGCGAACCGAGCGAGCCTTTACCGCCTCGGCCAGGCAGCCCCTCACTATGCATGTATGCATTTTTTTCATTTTTTTTCGTTTATTCACAGCATGTTCCACTACATAACATTTCTATCTTACTACAGTCGAACCTCAATATATCGAGTCTCCATTACTCGAATTTTCAGTTTCTCGAAGTAACTTCAATTTCCCGGCCGTTTGTGCTATTCTTCACGTATATTTATTTCTCTATTACTCGAAATTCAGTTACACGAATTCCTCGATTTTTCGAAGCAAACGTTTCCTCCCTGGAAGCAAAAAATACTCTGTAACTCGAATTTTGTACAACACTGACTGCGCAATACACCATTTGTAATTTGCCAAGTTAACAAGTAAAGAAAGGGTTAGGCCCTCTACACACGGAGCTACTCATTAGAAACGTGACTGGTTTGTAACAGGGGTCACAAACTGGTTAGTAACTGAATAGTGACTCGGCTCCACACACGGAGCTACTGTACGGTGACGGATTCTTCCTGATTAGCCATTTGTAAAGTTTGGTGCGGACTCGCTAGATCGCTTCTTAACTTTGCTAGAATGTCAACCACTGAACTCAAGTGACGAAGAAGACATGATCGTGTTTCATTATTTCAGGAGAAAAATAGAAGAAGGTATTGGGTTCACCCATATCTTGAAAAGAACTGCAGTAAAGGAGTTCGAACAAACGGATGCTAAATTTATTTATTTTTATCGTATAACCAAACACAGTTATATGGACTTAGTGCAGCTTATTGCGCCTGCCATTCGAAAGCGAAATACAATTATGAGGGAATCTGTGAGTGCTGAGAATAGAGTGCTAATAACTGTCAGGTAAGAAAAGTGAACTTTATTTTTACAAAAAATTTAAAAGCTTAGAAAATAATTCCATGCTTTCTCCGTAATGTCCTTTCTTGCGTAATCCTTCAGCGTGCAATTGCACAGTACGGGGTGTTTTTCAACTTCTCCCACTAACTTTATGTTGAAAACTTGTTCGCTCGCCATCGTAAAAAGGCACTTGATCACTGGGAACTGAGAAACTAAACTCGCTGGTGACTGGCTCCGCGAGTCACCTGGAACTGATTACAAACTAGTTACTAACAGATTACTAACTGGTAGCGCCGTGTGTGGCTTTCCATTGAAATACACAGGACGTGACACTCAAGTAATCGGCCGGAAACTTCAATTACCAATCAATTACTAATGAGTAGCTCCGTGTGTAGATGGCCTTACAGTGATGCTGGGAGCTAACATGACGGGAACCGAAAAACAAACTTCTAGTAATCGGAAAATCGGCGAAGCCTTGCTGTTTTTCGGGTGTGAATTCATTACCGGTCACGTACAAAAGCAACCCCGGAAGTCGTGGATGTCAACCTCCATTTATGAATCTTGGCTGCGTGATTTCGAACCCACATACGGAGTCAGTAGAACATAAATGACAGTGTTTCCCACACAGCAATAAATTTTTGAAAAGTATATGGAAGAAAATAAGTTTTTTCCAAAGGTGTTAACGGAGGTATGTTTCTTGTTTTACTACTGTATGTGCTGTATTCTATCTTCTAAAAAGTTACTTTAATAAGGGCCATAATTAAAGCGATGCCGTGAAATACGAGTTTGTTAGTATAAGAGTATTTTGAAATCCTGTAACCACTATGCCTTTGCTGGCGGGACCTAGTGTTTACAGTGCACTATGTCTTCTGGTATAGGCTAGAGCAATTTTGTTACTTTCATAGATCTGTCTCTGTCTTATCCTTGGCTTTGACAATATGAAAGTGACTCAGGTATGAGTGATGCTAGTAATGCCAATCCTTATGCAGCCAGTCCCTGCTATGAATGGTGGGAAAATGTTGCTCATAGGGTCGGTTGGTGTATGCATTTCAGTGGGCTTGGCAGACTGATATGTAATAGCAACTCTGGCTCGGTGAGGAAAGCAACGGGAAACTACCTCACTCCTCATTTCCCTAGTACGCCTCTTCAGTGATGCCTAGGCCATCTATGACAGCTGATGGCAGAGCTGTTGAGGATCCCACCAGCGGAATCGCTGACGGACTGAACATACATGTAAACAGTACTGTATTCAGTATAAGTCGGTAGATACATATGATGCAATTATGTGCTATATATGCTCAGAAACGGTATTCTCTACATCTCAAAATTTCGATAACTCGAAATAAAATTTAGCTCCCGAGGTGTTTCAAGATATCGAGCTTCCATTGTACATGCGTTGAGTAATCATATTAATTACAACTGTAACTTAATTTTCTAATTACATGTGAGATAGGTACATACTTAATTCGATGGCTGTTATGGTGTACTTAAGTAAACAAAATAGTAATAATATAAACAAAACTATATACTTTTTCACAATTGTTCAAATATAATTGAGTTCGTGAAACGTAAGAACTGCTTAAAATAATTTTTGACCTAGTTCTGTTGCTCACTGGCCACGACTCTGCGCGTAAAATATCTTTAATTAAAACTCTTCTTTCTCTCTCAAGCAATTCACAATGAAATAATGAATAGTCAACAGTGGGACTTTCTAAACGTTTAAAATGATGAGAATAATCTCTTAATGTTCCATGACCCATTACAATTGCGGTGAAATTTGACGTTAAATAAATACGTTGGCAACGTCTATTACACTGAGAAAAAATTATATTATTACTGAATCCTTCGTCGTTTGATTCCATTCACGCTGCCATTTTCTTATACTCTCATCTCTCAATTCCTTAATCAAAACATTTTCAGGAATTTTGCTGTAACACTCACTAATTTCACTGCTTCCTTGGCCAGATGATCGTAGTTCCCAGTGTGAGCCTTAATCCAGATGAACTCGATTTTCCTCTTGTGACTTGCAAGAATCTTCGCTTTATCGTGACTTGATGAATAGGGTAGTTGTAGTCATTATATTTTAATGAATCTATTGTTATGTATGTATGTATGTATGTATGTATGTATGTATGTATGTATGTATGTACGTATGCATGCATGTATGTAGCTTTTCTCTGAAATTTGTGTTGAAATGGAAGCTTGCTGAGCGTAGGTGTTGTATGACCTATTGGGTACTCAGCGTCACAACCCTTCCTGTAACCTGAAGACAGAAAGAAAAGAGTAAGCATGACTCATGTCAGCCTGGCAACAAACCCACACCCACATAGCTCTCTCTTTCAACTCTTTATTTATAGGCTTTATTCACGAAACTGGCTGTATACTCTTGTCGTTAAGAACAAACAACAATAATTGCTGTAAGAACATAACCACAAAAACGCCAGGAGTAAATAGGTTTTAGAGAAGGAAGTACTCTTGAACTGACCATTAATCTCCAGAACTCATTTCACTGCAAGACTGCAACTATTAATGCAATTAGCGGGCAGTGTGTTCCACTTGGACGAATTAACGGCCATTACTTATCAAGTTTCCTACACTTTTTGTCTAAGAAAATATATTTTTTTTTTTGCTAGGGGCTTTACGTCGCGCCGACACAGATAGGTCTTATGGCGACGATGGGATAGGAAAGGCCTAGGAGTTGGAAGGAAGCGGCCGTGGCCTTAATTAAGGTACAGCCCCAGCATTTGCCTGGTGTGAAAATGGGAAACCACGGAAAACCATTTTCAGGGCTGCCGATAGTGGGATTCGAACCTACTATCTCCCGGATGCAAGCTCACAGCCGCGCGCCTCTACGCGCACGGCCAACTCGCCCGGTTCTAAGAAAATAATGCCATTCCTTAATTTGAGGACTAAAATAGAATTTTAAAAAACAAGTGCCTTTATTCCAGCTCAGATGAATAAACTAAGGAGAAAGAAATTAGTAGACAAGCAAGTTAGCAGATTTGCGAACCGTATAGATATTGATTCACTCGCTGTATTATGTATGTATCTACAAGACTCACTGAGCGAGTTCGTCGTACGGTTAGGGTCGCGTAGCTGTGAGCTCAATTGTCAGCGTACTGGCCTTCGGTTCAGAGGGTCCCGGGTTCGATTCTCGGCCGGGTCGGGGATTTTAACCTTAATTGGTTAATTCCAATGGCTCGGGGGCTGGGTGTGTGTGGCGTATTCAACATTAGAAATCATCCTAGGTAGGGCCCTCATCTTCATCTTCACAGATAAGTAGGTCGCCTGATAGGCCGTCTACTAGAAAAAGACCTGCACCAGGCCTCTCATGAGGCCGTACGCCATTATTATCTCTTTCTGTTAGACCCCGAACAACTTGAATGCGGTATGCAAATCCACCCACCTCTTTAAACAGATCTATCGCTCAAACCGAGTTTAAGCGATGTTCGTCGTAAACAATGCTTTAGGGACTGTAACAACTCTTAGAGAAGTCTCAGCTTTCGTTTGTGGTGACGGTTCTTAGACGTCCTGTTGTCCTCTTTCATTGATATAATACTGATCCCGTACTACAGAATTTGATAACGACAGCTAACATCGTTCTGTTACTCGGTGCCTTCTTACTAAATCTCGTACTGTTCGTAAACGTGAAGTAAACTCGGCCCATTCTGACGCCTCATTCTACAGAACCGGAAATAATGTTCGACGATAAACACCTTCTCCTCTGTTGTGAGAACCATAATTGCAGAAATTAGCCTATTATATACAATAAATACTTGTCCGACCTACGTTAGTCAACTCTTGTTCTTTTCCGACCCCGGCAGTATTATTTTTGCGAGTTCTAAGGAGTTATTCACGCCCTTCGTGGTCCTTCCCTTACTTTCGCCGATACCTTCATTTTTCGAAGATCGAATCACTTCATTTGACTCGCTGATTAGTGCTAATAGAGTATGGTTGCCCAGTTGTACTTCCTCTTAAAACTGTAATCCCCACCATCAACAACAACAATTATATCGTTGCTAAGGAAACGTGGACGACAGATGAGTAGTTCAGTGGCGTTTGTTTTACCGCCTACCGTACATAAAAATTCCGTTCAATTATCTCTGGCAGGGATAAGGAAGGATTAAAATGAGGATAAGAAAGATCCCTCTAACGCAAAATCTTCATATAGAGTCAACTGTGGGATATAGTTCAGAAGGTATAACTTGCACACTTTCCGCCGCTACACCGGTTTGAACATAAGACACCAATCACAGTTGCGGATCCTTCGCACTGTCGGCACGTCATTGGTGGTCTCAAGGCTATGCCTTGTGTTCAAAAAAGTGTAGCGACGGGAAGCACCCGAAATTTTACCTTCTCAACTTCCCTATTACAAATGATTTGAGCGATTCCAAAGCTCTACAATAACTTTATTATCTGACGTATTGTCACAGTGCTTTGCACGCACATAGAAAAAGTCAAAAGATTTTTTTGACATTTACAAATGTTCGATATGTGCCCCTTTAGTGATTCTGCAGACATCAAGCTCGTCCCACACTCGCTGCAGCATGTCCCTATCAATGGATTCGAAAGCACGGTTATTGCGAGATCGCAGTTCTGGCAGTTTTGTTGGGAGAGGAGGTGTAAACACTGAGTCTTTCACGTAACCCCACAAAAACAAATCACATGGGGTTAGGAGAGCGTGGAGGCCATGACTTGAATTGCTGATCGTCAGTTCCACCACAACCGATCCATCGGTTTGGCAATATCCTGTTTAAGAATTGACTTTCGGTGAATTTCGAATGTGCTGCACGATAGCGTGAGGATTCTCAACCCCCCCCCCCCCCTCCAGATTCGCACCATTCTCTGCACCATTAACACCAAATGTTGCTTCATCACTGAAGACAAGTTTCGTACTAAACTCATCCTCTTCCAGACACTGTTGCAACCGCGCCAAAAATTCAAGGCGTTTGACTTTGTCATCGGGAGTCAGGGCTTGTAGCAATTGTAAGCGGTAAGGCTTCTGCTTTAGTCGTTTTCGTAAGATTTTCTAAACGGTCGGATGTGGTATGTTCAGCTCTCTGCTTGCTCTCTCCGTCGACTTCTGTGGGCTACGCGTGAAATTGTCCGCACGCGATCAACTGTTTCTTTAGTTACTGCAGGCCGACCCGTTGATTTCGCCTTACAGAGGCATCCTGAAGCTTTAAACTGCACATACCATCGCCGAATGGAGTTAGCAGCTGGTGGATCTTTGTGGTACTTCATCCTGAAGTGTCGTTGCACTCTTATGACAGACTGATGTGAGTGCATTTCAAGCACAACAAATGCTTTCTCGGCTCCTGTCGCCATATTGTCCCACTGCGGACGACTCACTGCTGCTGCGCTCTCGTGGCAGAAATCTGAAGTGCGACTTCAGCAGACCAAAACTTTTTGAGTTTTTCTACATGACTGCTGAGTTTCGTGACCATATGTCAATTCATAGAGCTACAGTGAAATTTATGAAATCGCTTCAAACATTTGTAATAATCCTGTATATTAAGGTGTGTACTTTTACAAACATGATTTATCATATGGAAGTTTGCACGATCGTTCTGCTTGGTTTGATATCAGTTTGCTTTTGACTTTCGAACGACGGTATGAGTGAAGGGAGTATTGTATTCGTGTAAAATTCTTGACGTCTCACGACCACTGGACACCGAAAAAGTGGATTTCACAATATACCTGTGATTTAAGACGTTGTGAGGCTCCTTTCGAGTCAAGTGGGCCACAGACCTTGTGCAAAACGACATCACATTACTTGGAAGACGATGTTGCAAGTTAGAGGGTTGGTTTCCATCCTCATTTTAACTGTTCTGATCCCATTTATCACGGCCTGTTAATAGAGGAGGGCATTTCTCGTGCAACCTATATGGACAATACAATTAGACATGGGTTTAAATCGTAAGGAAATCAGATCAGTTGTCAATCTCTAGTCCACAGATGATGCCATTTCAAAACTCAAAAAATCAATAATATTATCCGGTGAAAATATCCATGTAGCCTTCGTTTGTATCCAGGATGAAGTATATCTCCTTGCTGTAACCTTCACGTGAATCAGAACCTAGTCTCATTATTTTGACGTTTCGTGTTGTGAAAGTTGTTATTTATAATGGTTGCCGGAAATGATAAACGTATTTGTACAGACTGTGCAAAGCGCGAGGACGACTTAATTGCATAGTATGCTGCATGTTTGCTTTTCTTTTTTGCGGCGGATAGCAAGTAAATAATGCACTCCGCATGATGTCATGGCTTCATTTAGATTTCGCTCCTACTTTAATTTATTCTGCGGAGAGTTAACGAGCAATTACAAGCGTCAAGAGGAACTTAACCTCTTCTTCCAAGTACAGTCGCATTTGGAATTTCTAATTTTAAGGAATATCTGAGCCTCTAATGAATTTCATGTTCTCTTTATCGGAGACCACGCCGCTGTTTGGCTTATTACGTCCCTTTTTTTCTTACGAAACATAATGAAAGCAAAGGTTAAGAAATGAAGTCGCATAAAGTCAAGTGAAGCAAGAAATATCAGTCGTGCACCTATTCGTAAGGTTCCCTACAAATAGTGACAATAATGTAAACAAACAGAGAGAACATGCGATTCAGAACGGCCACCCTGTTGAATCAAAAAACAACCTATAGTAAAATAGCACACCACATTTTACTTACATTTTACGCCATGAGCACAGATAATTGCAAACATCTAGGCCTGGCCGCACATGGACATGTTTTTCTGACGAACTTCTCGTCTGAGCCGCACGTGGATGGGCTCCTCAATTTCCTATTAACCATTAATGCCATGAAAGTATGAAACAATTTCTACCTCAGTCGTGAACATACTCCAAGCATTTTATTCTTAACAAGGAAATCCCGTATTTTTGAATCCTCACTTTGTAAGTGCATCAGAGCGTGAGAACTTGGCTGGCGATCATGATAAGGCGCTCTGGAAATAGCCCGTTTTCTCGCCAGGAATGTCGTTCGTTCCACAACGACACTTTCCGTGACTGATGTAATTCCAGGTTTGTTTGTACCAGTTACCGAAATAACCTACAAGTAATAATCATTTTTTATTCGCAATTATACTGAATGTAACCGAGTCCAGAGATAAAAACGAACTAGTTTTGAAGTAACCCAATGCAATTGCTTACTGTCCGCACCTATGTATAAATGTATGAATGCCAATTGTGACCTACTTCGACGATTTAATTTGGCAGTGAATTATTTTATACACTGAAACCCAGCCAACGTTTCTGTATCTTTGTAGAACATTGTTAAACACGCGAAATTTATGACAGAAATATTCTTCAAGGAAAGACAAAGAAAGAGTTCAGGATATGCACTGTCGAGTATATATATGAAAAAAAACCCCCACAAATACACACACACAGTGCAGCGTGAATTTGTAGGCTTCATCCATTTCTACTCGCGATCTACTTAACGGAACATGTCAAAACGTTTGGTGATGAATAATGTACTGTAACTGAAATTTTGTAGGAAAAATAGTTATTATTGTTCCTTTTATATTTCTAGGCTTGTTGTTTGAATGTTGTCCTCTGTTCTGAAGCAATTTATCGTGTAAAGAAAATAAACATCTATTGAGATTACGTAGTCTTTAATGTAGCATTTAATTAGCGAAGTATTTGGAATAGCTTATAAAAAGTGTTAAAAGTAAATTTATAATTTTCCGACATATGGCTATCTGACATACAAATATTACCTCTACATGAATTTATATATCATACACGAGAATGTTCACACACTTTAAATACATTAATTTTTTTTTGCTAATGGCTTTATGTCACACCGACAGAGATAGGTCTTATGGCGACGATGGGATAAGAAAGGCTAGGAGTTGGAAGGAAGCGACAGTGGCCTTAATTAAGGTACAGCCCCAGCATTTTCCTGGTGTGAAAATGGGAAACCATGGAAAACCATTTTCAGGGCTGCCGATAGTGGGGTTCGAACCTACTATCTCCCGAACACTGGATACTGGCCGCACTTAAGCGACTGCAGATATCGAGCTCGGTACACTAAATTACTGAAGCAACCGAATATTCGCCTCTTTTGTTACATTCTCTCCCTGACATCGATTACTAATTAAAAAATGAACGAATTTACACTGTAACTGAGACATTTATGTTTATATACAAGTGCAGACCTTCGGAATTGTACCCATGGCGCAAAAGGAAGTCATACACAATCGAAAGAAGCCACGCCCCTCGAGATCCATGACTCACCCTAAATACCAGCGTAAAGAAAAACACGTCGCGTGCCATATTTAGTGCATACTCACAGCTGCCTGGTATTAATAACTGGTCCTTCAAATGCCTCAATTAGAACGCGGTCTGATAGAATCCAGACTCGCGCCAGAACGAAGTAAATGGCTATGATCGTCCCATAATCATCGCTTTATATCTAGAGCCCAAGACATATGTATTCTCACTTACGAAAGTGTTTTCTGCAGACAATGCATTTTCACTAAGACACTTACAGGAGAATTTCGCAACAAGTAGTTTCCACGACTTACAGCAGAGATATTCCTGAAGAGAATTTGAGAAATAACATCGAACAAGCAAAATATTATCAATATAAACGATAAAAATTATACTATACTCAAGTCATTTAACAAAGAAATATACACCACGTGCCCCAAAAGATGATCGGCTGAAAAGTCCCTGAGATCAAGGAAACAAACCCAACTGAAAAAAAAAAGGAGCATAACATTAACATCTACCAATCACTACTGATCTGTGTTTAGGGCAGTTGCCCACCTGCTGTTTCCTAGCCTTTTTTTAAATGACTGCAAAGAAATTGGAAATTTATTGAAAATCTCCCTTGGTAAGTTATTCCAAAGCTTAACTCCTTTTCCTATAAACGAATATTTGCCCCAATTTGTCCTCTCGAATTCCAACTTTATCTTCATATTGCGATCTTTCCTACTTTTACAGACGCCACTAAAACGCCATATCTCCATTGACAGCTCGGAACATACCACTTAGTCGGGCAGTTCGTCTCCTTTCTCCCAAGTCTTCCCAAACTTTGCAACATTTTTGTAACGCTCCTCTTTTGTCGGAAATCACCCAGAACAAATCGAGCTGCTTTTCTTTGGAATTTTTCCAGTTCTTGAATCAAGTAATCCTAGTGAGAATCCCGTACACTGGAACCATACTCTAGTTGGGGTCTTACTAGACACTTACATGCCCTCTCTTCTACATCCTTACTACAACCCCTAAATACCCTCATAACCATGTGTAGAGATCTGTACCCTTTATTTACAATCCCATTTATGCGATTACCCCAATGAAAATCTTTCCTTATATTAACACCTGGGTACTTACAATGATCCCCGAAAGGAATTTTCACCCCATCAACGCAGTAATTAAAACTGAGAGGACATTTCCTGTGTGTGAAACTCACAACCTGACTTATCATCATATCATTGTCTACTGTCCATCTCACAACATTATCAAGGTAATTTTGCAGTTGCTCACAATCTTGTAACTTAAATTTCTTGGCCAGCCATCACAAAGAGGTTCATTTACGCTTTATAATGAAAGAGTACAAAATGGTACATTAAGGAATAAGAAAATAAATATTCCAGATCATACAAAATTGTCTTTCTAACCGCAGTGTTTTGTAATAGCCACACAATTTGAACTGTTTCCTTCCGGAGAGTAAATTGTTGATGACGGCCTTTCCCACGCGGCTGAAAGCGCTGCAACAAGATGATTTCATGACAGAGCGTAGGATATCGTGGTCATGTAGATACTAGGAAAGTATAACGTGTCTGATAATGAGTCTTAGTTGTTTTTTTTTGTTTTTTTTTTGCTAGGGGCTTTACGTCGCACCGACACAGATAGGTCTTATGGCGACGATGGGATAGGAAGGGCCTAGGAGTTGGAAGGAAGCGGCCGTGGCTTTAATTAAGGTACAGCCCCAGCATTTGCTTGGTGTGAAAATGGGAAACCACGGAAAACCATCTTGAGGGCTACCGATAGTGGGATTCGAACCTACTATCTTCCGGATACAAGCTCACAGCCGCGCGCCTCTACGCGCACGGCCAACTCGCCCGGTAGTCTTAGTTTTATGCTCCACTAAATTACACGAACAGTTCGTGCGTTTGTTGTGATTTAATCTACTACTCTTGACCTTCATCCAGGGTGTAAGGGTTAGTAATTCTGAAAACATGAGGGTGTACAGCTTTCAACGTCTTGTTACTCTCTAGAAAGACAAAAGACAGAGTATTTGTAAACAAGTTACAAAACCAGTTCCTGTGATGGTTGTATTCACTCTACTACACTGCCCTTCGTCCAGTCCCGCCCCTTGGTAGAATGGTCAGCGTGTTTGTACTGTCCCCAACATCCCTGCAACTCACACACAACACTATCCTCCACTATGGTAACACGCAGTTTCTCACACACGGCAGATGCCGCCCGACCTCGTCGGAAGGTCTGCCTTACAACGGCTACACCAGGCTAGAAATAGCCACATGAAATTATTACCTTCGTCCAGGTGCGTTGCGTTTGTCACAACAGGTCGTTTGACCTTGCGACTGGGGTGACTCACAGCATACAGAAGCAGGCCAATGTACTGCGGCGCATGTTCTTATCTTTTATATTGCCTTACATGAAAGTATTTTGTTTTACAACTTACCATCACACTACCTGCAGTATGTCAACAAATTCAAATTGTTTTTTTTTTTCGTATGCGTTGCAAATATCGTTCTCTGCTACCCCGTATGATCGCGGTACAACATTTCCTTTCATCCTGTATACAGTCTGCCTAGCTTGTAATAATGTGGAAGAAAAGAGCTGTCTAAATGGCAAACAAAATAATTACATTGGTTGAGTGGTTCCCGACATTCCCTTCCAGATTCGAACTCACGAATGTTTTACTTTCATAATACTGTGTTTGTATAGATGCTATCCGGCTCCATGGCTGAATGCTTAGCGTGCTGGCCTTTGGTCCCGGGTTCGATTCCCGGCCGGGTAGTTGATTCACTGGTAGTTGATGACGGTAGCAAGGAGGCTGGGTATGTTTGCAGTCTTCATCATTATAATTCATCACAGCTAGGGCCCAATCCTCACAAATAAGCATGTCACGTACACGGCGTCAACTCGGAAGACCTGCACCAGGCCACTTCGGAGGCCACAGCCATTGTATGCACAGTGGTTAAATATTCTACAATACACTTCTTCTTCTTCTTTACTGGCCTTTCTCGCTTACTTGGGGTCGGCACTTCATGCAAATTAAGTTTAATTTTACGAGCGAATGTCTTTCTTATATACGCTATACGGTTGGATGTGTTCACTAATTCGTGATTCTGTGTTACAACTGTACTTAGTGCGTTACGTTGTGTGTGAAGAGATCTGTATTAAGACGAATACAAACCCAGTCTCCAAGTCAGAAGAATTAACCAGACGCGGCTAAAATCCCAGCTCGGCCGGGAAGCGAACCCTAGGCCCTCTGAACCGAACGCCACAACCCTAGGAAGCGGACAAATATTCTCCAATACACACGCGTTAAAAACAGATAAAATAACGAGAAGCGAAATCAGCGTGTCCTTCCAATAGCAGCTAACACATCACTTTGCTCTCCATCTAGATCTGTTTACATTCCATTCATCGTCTTGATGTAACAAGGGAGTGTTGATACTTCCGAACGGGAGCATGGCCACCTATTTTAAACTCTGCAACAGATCATCGCGGTGCAGTTTCATTATGTAGGGTACACATGTATGCACCTGACATCACAGTGAAGTACTGCTTTGAAAGATTGTAAATTGTCCGCTGACACATTAAATAAACTTACCTCAAAGGAGTGGCACAAACCACTCGGCGGTCTATAAACGATCAAACACCAAACTATGGATCAAAGCCAATAAAAATGGCAAATTAAAAGAAGATTGAAATCCCTTACGGACTTCGTAAACAAAGACTCATATAGAATACGTGGACAAGAACTGAATCTTCTTCCTTTCTCTTCCTTTTATTATTATTATTATTATTATTTATTATTATTATTATTATTATTATTATTAAAAGCATTACAGATCTCACAGTGAAAAATATTGGATTGCCCTCTTCAGAAAAGAGAAAGCATCGATCGAGAAACAGAACATAGCTTTCTTTATCCACCACCGCAAATATGCGCGATTTTTTAAATAACTGAATTTGTCGAGGTGAGAACTGGGTAGTCATTCTAGAAATCACCTCCAACATACAGTTTGATATATTAGTTAAAACAGAATTTCTGTCTCAAAAGATAAACAATATCTATGTCTGGAGTTGACACACCTGAAACTGGCTGAGTGAATACAACTTTCCATAGAACAGCAGTTGGATTTTTCTCTGGACTCAGCGAGGGGATCCCGCCTCTAGCGCTTCATGGTGTCCTGGAGCGTGAGGCATTTGCTCGGGGGGAGGACAACTACCTCGCTCAGGCGGCCTCACCTGCTATGCTGAACAGGAGACTTGTGGGGGACGGAAAGACTGGAAGGAAAGATCAAGGAACGGAAGCTTCCGTTGCTCAGGCAGCAGTGCGCCGATCTCTCACGGCTGGGTTCGGTGGTTCAAATCCCGGTCACTCCATGTGAGTTTTGCGCTGGACAAAGCGGAGGCGGGACAGGTTTTTCTCCGGGTACTCCGGTTTTCCCCATCATATTTCATTCCAGCAACACTCTTCGATATCTTTTCATTTCATCTGTCCTTCATTAATCACTGCCCCAGAGGAGTGCGACAGGCTTCGGCAGTCGGCACAATTCCTATCCTCGCCGCTAGATAGGGATTCATTCATTCAATTCCTGACCCGGTCGAATGACTGGAAACAGGCTATGGATTTTTTTCATCGAGGAATGGGGAAGGAAGCGACCGTGACCTTAAGTTAGGTACTGTTGTATGTCCGGCGCTCCCGTCTCGCTCCGTCAGCCAGCTGCACGCGCGCCTGTGTATCATTCTGCTAGCTTCGACGCGCAGCCCTCAGTGCGCGTGCCTGACCATCGAGTGTACTATAAATAGGAGCTCCCTGCCTGCTCACTTGCCCACTTGCCCCGGTGTCCAGCTCCAGAATACACCCTACGTCGAGCACGGAGGCTACTCCTCTTGAAAATGTGCTTCGACCAGGTGGACTGAATTTCTGGCAGTACGAGGTTTCACCTCTGGTCACCGCTCCCTGACCTGTTTCCACTGCCTATGTTCCGTAATTCTTTTACAAGCCATTTTCATTCCCTAATTTATGCAAGCTCCCTTAGTTTCGCTAGGTGGAATTTCTTCAATCAATTGAACTTGCTTTTTAGGAATTCAGGCACTTCAACAAACAAGGACTCTCAAAGACATTCATGTTAGTGTGCCAGATAGTTCTCGACTATCAACGTGTCAATTCCCAAAGACTATCTTTTCAAGATAGAGGTGTATATAAAGACTGTAAACCTGTACATATTGTATAAAGACAGACTTTTCTCAAGATTCAATATTCCTTCTTGCTTCAAAATAAATTTCAGTTATTTGTGTAAATATCATAAAGTGAAGCAATAAAAGTTGTGTTTTGTAAATTTCAACCTTGGTTACAACACAACTCTATGGCGACGAGGTAAAAAAACAACCTACAATTCTTCGACCCCAGTTGCCAACTCTATGACGAGGTAAAAGCAATAAACTACACGTCATCAGCCCCAATCGCCAACTCTATAGCGACGAGGTGAACACGACACTACAATTCAACAGGCCCAGTTGTCAACTCTACGGCGACGTGCTACACAACAACGACACTCCAACCAGTTCTGCCACACAGCTTACCTTCCTCTTTCTTGCACGCATCTCACAATGGCTACTGCGGAACAACTCGCTACGGTCTTCCAAGCCTTACAGCAGCAACAACAACAGTTTATGCAACAACAACAGGCAGCATTAATTCAGGCTATTCAAGCTATTTCTGTCTCTACACAGCCATCAGCTATTCCTCCGTTCTCTGCTTTTGATCCGGCTAAGGAAGAATGGTCAGTTTATTTAGCCCGTTTACAACAACATTTCATCTGCCATTCTGTCACAGATGATCAACGCCGCCGCGCACTATTTCTTAGTTCGGTTGGCAATGCTACGTGTGAATTACTACGTAAATTAAGTCCGGAAGAACACTTATCTGAGGTACCCTTCACGCAGCTCTTGGCCCGTCTCACGGAACACTATGCCAAAGCTCCTCACATAGTGGCTGCTCGCTATAAATTTTTTCAGAGCAGAAAGCAACCCCATCAGACACATACTGAATGGATAACTGAATTGCGTGGTCTAGCTAAACCCTGCCAGTTCATCTGCTCCAAGGACGGTTGTGGTTCATCCTACACTGATTCTCTCATTCGGGACATGATAATTTTACATACTCCTGAAGACAAAATACGTTTTGACGCTGTCAAGCAGAGTAACCCTTCTTTAGAAGACGTCCAGCGTATTGCTACGGTTTATGAGCTTACTACCAAGACTGCCGCAGCCATAGCTTCTCCACACGAAGTTGCACAAGTCTCGCCTCAGGCCCGCAAGTCCTCTGCTACAGTGAACCGTACGGATAAGGCGCTCTCCACCAAGCATTCTCGCCAGGTTCCCTCTCGTAATGCTACACGGAAGCCCAATTCTAAAAGCACCTCGAAACTCCTGCCTTCCTGCCGAGGTTGTTTCAAGCATCATGAACGTCGTGACTGTCGTTTTTTCAAAGCTACTTGTGAACGATGTAATAAACTTGGACACATTAAGACTGTCTGTCGAAGTTCGCTCCGCCCTGCTAAGACTACTGCAGCACGCCGGAAGCATATACAGCCCCGCCAAGACATGGAAGTTGATCAGATCAATCTTATTCTTCCCACAAAGAATTCTCACAAAATCATCATTCCTCTCTCATTCTCTGATCGATCTGTCGATTTTCAATTAGACACTGGATCTCCTGTCTCTATTATTAACCTGACTACCTACCACGACTTAGGTTCACCTTCATGCTCTCCAGCTGACATCCAGCTCGTGACATTTAACAAGAAGAAAATTGACATCAAAGGTCAAATCAAGCTTCAGGCTAGTTATAAAGGAATTCAGAAAGCCATTCCTCTTCTCGTAGTTAACAACTACACTGCATCAAACATTATGGGCATGGATCTATTTAACTTATTTGGTTTCCAGATACATGACAACATTAACGTCGTATCTACATTGCATCCTACTTCTGACGTTACCGCTCTCCTAGCGCAGTTTCCTGAAGTCTTCGACTCTCAGCTCGGAACAGCCAAAGACTATACAGCTCACATACAGCTGAAATCCGGAGCTAAGCCTCGCTTCCTCAAGGCTCGTCCAGTACCCCTAGCACTTCAAGACCAGGTCACGAAAGCATTAGAAAGATGGATACAAACTGGAATTGTTGTACCAGTTACTTCTAGTCAATGGGCTACTCCACTCGTAATAATCAAGAAACCTGATGGTAATGTTCGACTTTGTGGCGATTTTCGATCTACAGTCAACGCACAACTTGACACAGATATCTTTCCTATTCCACGTCCAGAAGACTTATTCCGTCGTCTCTCTGGTGGACAATTCTTCTCTCGAGTTGATCTTAAAGAAGCATATCTCCAGCTACTTTTAGACGAAGAATCTAAGAAATTTCTCACACTCAACACTCCTCTCGGACTGCTACAGCTCCAGCGGCTCCCATTTGGTGTTTCATCCTCAGCGGCTATTTTTCAGCGCTATTTGGCTCAACTCACCGCCTCCATTCCCGGTTGTGCTAACTACCTGGATGATATTATTGTTACTGGAAAAGATCATCAGGAACATCTAACCAATCTACGCCTCCTTCTCCAGAAATTGAAAGACAATGGCCTCCGAGCGAATCTCGCTAAATGTACCTTCTTTCAGCCTCAAGTTCACTACCTAGGACATATACTTGATAAGAATGGAATTCGTCCTAGTACACAGAATGTCTCAGCGATAGTAAACATGCCAGCACCTCAGAACCTCAAGCAGCTTCAGTCCTTCATAGGCAAAGCGAACTATTATAATAAGTTCATTCCACGTTTCGCTACAGTGGCAGCTCCATTAAACGCTCTACGTAAAAAAGGTGTTAAGTTTCAGTGGACTCCGCAATGCCAACAGGCATGGCAAACAATCAACAACGCCTTAATTCAAGCTATACAACTCACTCATTTTCAGCCCGACAAGATCATCACGCTAGCTACTGACGCTTCAGACTACGGTGTCGGTGCCGTTCTCTCCCAGAAGGATCGTCATGGACAAGAACGCCCCATCGCCTTCGCTTCGAAAACACTTAATGACCATCAACGTCGATACTCACAGATAGAGAAAGAAGCTTTAGCCATCATCTTTGGTATTCGCCGTTTCAATGAGTATCTCTATGGCAACCATTTCCTGATCATTACCGATCATAAGCCTCTCGTACACTTATTCCATCCTGGTAATAAGATCCCAGAGAATTCCCTCCGAAAGCTTCAAAGATGGTCCATGTTCCTTTCTGATTATTCCTATCAGATTGTATATCGAGCCACATCCCAGCATTGTAATGCTGATGCCCTCTCCCGCTTACCCGTTGGTCCTGATACTGCCTTCGATTCTCAAGAATCTGAATGTCTTCAGTTGGACATAGAACTTGAAGATACTGTATCCAGTTTTCCTATTGATGCTACCTGCATAGCTAAAGCTACGGATAAGGACAGTACACTTGCTACTGTACGTACTTACATCCGCAACGGTTGGCCTCTTCAGAGCACACTTCCTGCCCACCTGGCACCTTATCATCGTATGCAGCATCGTCTCACGACTCGTGCCGGAGTTGTATTACTAGAAGCAGGCACCATCTTCCGAGTGGTTATCCCACTTAGCCTACAGAAACAAGTTCTCGGATTATTACACCAAAGCCATTGGGGTATCTCCAGAACAAAGCAACTCGCCCGTCAACACTGCTACTGGCCCGGTATTGATGCCGCCATCGAAAAGCTAATACGTCATTGTGAGCAATGTCAAATGAATCAGAACGCCCCGTCTTCTGATCTTGCTTCATGGCCTCCTGCTACTACTCCATGGGAACGAGTTCACATTGATTTCGCAGGTCCTTTCCTCAATTCCATGTGGTTAATAGTCATCGATTCACTGTCAAACTTTCCATATGTAGTGGATATGCATTCGACTACTACAACCGAAGCTACCATTCGTGCTCTCCAGAAAATCTTTACTACAGAAGGTTTACCGCAAGTACTCATTTCGGACAACGGACCTCAATTTACAGCTACTGCTTTTCAGAACTTTTGTACACATAATGGCATTCGTCATATCCTAGCACCACCTTTTCACCCTCAATCTAATGGTGAAGCTGAACGCTTCGTACAAACATTTAAAAGAAGTATGAAGAAAGCTGTCTCTTCAGGCTTAGCTAAAGACCAAGCCTTGCTCCAACTCTTAAACAACTACAGAACTCTACCCGGCGCTGATAATATCACTCCTGCACAGAAGCTCCATGGACGACCTCACAGAACTTTACTTTCTCTGTTACAGCCTCTTCCGACCCAGCATAAGACCTCACCAACGAAGTTCTCCATCAACGACAAGGTCTACACCAGGACATTCAAATCCAACCCACTCTGGATACCTGGAGTCATCTGCAGATCTTTGGGTCATCGTCTATACGAGATACAGACTACAGAGAAACGTATCTGCCGCCATCAAGATCAGATACGTCTGCGCTACCGCCCCTGTCCAGCTATTGATGCTATTGCTAAACCTGATAAATCTATTGCTGAACGCGCTTTAGATCATTTAATAACAATGGGTTCCTTTCAGGACGAGACAGCGCCACTCCGCCCAGTTCCAGCTCCGGACAATACAACAGAGAAATCAGCAGCTCCGCCCCAGCATCGCAGTCGCCGCCAGCGCCGCCGCCGTTTCACGCCGTACCGGCGTATTTAGGAGGGGAGGGTGTTGTATGTCCGGCGCTCCCGTCTCGCTCCGTCAGCCAGCTGCACGCGCGCCTGTGTATCATTCTGCTAGCTTCGACGCGCAGCCCTCAGTGCGCGTGCCTGACCATCGAGTGTACTATAAATAGGAGCTCCCTGCCTGCTCACTTGCCCACTTGCCCCGGTGTCCAGCTCCAGAATACACCCTACGTCGAGCACGGAGGCTACTCCTCTTGAAAATGTGCTTCGACCAGGTGGACTGAATTTCTGGCAGTACGAGGTTTCACCTCTGGTCACCGCTCCCTGACCTGTTTCCACTGCCTATGTTCCGTAATTCTTTTACAAGCCATTTTCATTCCCTAATTTATGCAAGCTCCCTTAGTTTCGCTAGGTGGAATTTCTTCAATCAATTGAACTTGCTTTTTAGGAATTCAGGCACTTCAACAAACAAGGACTCTCAAAGACATTCATGTTAGTGTGCCAGATAGTTCTCGACTATCAACGTGTCAATTCCCAAAGACTATCTTTTCAAGATAGAGGTGTATATAAAGACTGTAAACCTGTACATATTGTATAAAGACAGACTTTTCTCAAGATTCAATATTCCTTCTTGCTTCAAAATAAATTTCAGTTATTTGTGTAAATATCATAAAGTGAAGCAATAAAAGTTGTGTTTTGTAAATTTCAACCTTGGTTACAACAGGTACCACATCGGTGTTTGCCTGGAGGAGAAGTGGGAATCAACCCCTCTACTCAGTTGACCTCCCAAGGCAGAGTGGACCCCGTTCCTGCCCTCGTGGCACTTTTCAAATTTTCGGGAATCGAACCCGGGCCTCCGGGGGTGGTAACTAATCACACTAACCACTACACCACAGAGGCGACCGTCAATATTAACCATTCTCTCCGTGAGATTGCCAACGGCCGTAGCCGTGTTGACACACCGGACCCCGTAAGATCTCCGAAGTTAAGCAACATTGGGCGTGGTCGAGAAGTGGATGGGTTGCCACGCGCTGTTGGTGGGGGGTAAGGGAATAGAGGAGCGGAAAGAAATGGCCACCCTATCGCACGTAAACTCCGGCTCGGGCACACCTCTGTGGAGGTTCGGACCTGCCTTCGGGCAGAACACACCCTTACCTTACATTACCTCCGTGAGATTAGAACAACGAAGACATGCGCATGTACATAGGATTTGCTTTTTCTTTTTTTTTTCTCTCTGGATGTTCACAAGTTTATAATTCTTGGAGAATTAAGGACATCTATTTTTCTTAAGCTCTTTGTATTAATACAGTCATAAACTCGTTGTTAACGGCCGAACAGTCATCAGCGTAACCTCCTCCTCCTCTTTCATCACCTATGTATAACTTGGTTCACGAATAAGGAAATGCATAAAGCGTATCAAGGCAATGACTATGTATTACTAGAATCACAACTAGACCTATTAACTGATACGGTACTGAGTTAATTTTAATGAGTAGCCCAACATGGATGTGCAGGAAAGTGCTTGCCAAGGTTGAAGTACCTTGCATGGAAAGTTGTACATTGAGAAACATCAGGAAACTGTATTACCGTCTTGTAAGTAGTCTGATAAACTGTGCCAGGTGATCATTATAGATCCATATTTCACGAACTATTTCAGTCTGACAGTGACGATAAATTGAGTTGTCTAACCACTCTCAGTCCACCTGGTGGCTACGGTTGTCAAGGCTTCGAGCCCCTCTGGTCTGACACCGGGGATAGAGTTCGGGAATATTTTCACTTATTTCAACTTTCAATGTTTTTATTTCTCGGTCGATGTTTGTTCTTTTCAGAAGAGGGCAATACACTATTTCCCCCAGTGAGATCCTATACTGCGCGATTACAGTGTATAATATTATTTTTAAATATTTGGAACATTTTAATTACGCCTTTAATTTCATTATTTACTACTGTCAAAATGAGATAACAGCAGACTATATACTACTACTAATAATAATAACAATAATAATGATACAGTAATCAAAACAGAGTGTCTGTATGCTAGTTAATGTCTCCGAATGAGAGGAATGTCGGGACCAACAGAAGCCGAGTCCGGCCCTGCGGTGTAGGAGGCAACGCGTCCGCCTGTCACCCGGCTGCCCCGGGTTCGATTCCCGGCTGGGTCAGGGTTTTTAAATTTAAATGATTAATATCCATAACGTCGTTCATAACGTTCCTTTCCTCACATTCAACACTTTACACTTCCACAATTTCCAAATACACGCAGGTTCATAACATATGGTGCAAGTAGGGGCAAAAGATCTTTCTAGGTCGACGCCTGGAGTTGGTAACTAATTGGACATAGTTGAAGACAAAGGGTTCGGGAATGTTATAACTTGCAGAACTTGTGAAGGGCTCGCAATTTTCTGTTTCTCGATCGATACTTTTTCTTTTCTGAAGAGGACAATACAATATTTTCCGCTGCAAAATCTGTAGTACTTTTGATGATGATGATGATGATGATAATAATAATAATAATAATAATAATAATAATAATAATAATAGGAAGAAAAAAAGAAGATTGCAACTTCAGGTCTATAGCGTAGAATCAACAATTCAGAACAATCTGGCAGTAACTGAGAAAATCTGCCTATTCTGGCAGACGTACCGGCAAAAGTTGATTCTTAAGAAGATTTGCATTTAAAATGTCTCTCTTAACATCACTTACCATTTTTATCGAAATGCGTTTATGAAACAAAGTATTCTAATCAATTCCATGTATAATGTCTGAGCGAATAGTTACAGGAAACAATTAGCACCTTTTAAAACGTAACACTTAGTAGCAGCACTTTTTACACGAGATTTCATAATTCGAGAAAATTATAGCCTAATACAGACTCCTCATTATTTTGTTTTTGTTAAAGTCTGGAAAAATACGTCACATTTTCTTCTACGAAATGCCAGTCAGATTATGAAAGTTGCCACTGAAGCCTCAAGCTTACTTGCGCCAGCTTACCAATATTCCTACCTTCCCGTCCGGACTGTTTTGGATAGTTCTTGCTCTTATACAATCCCAATACTATTTGCTTCACGAGGTCTTCTTCCAAATCTCTGATTATTCTCCTTCCAACTTGTTACTCTGGGAGAGATGAAACAAAACTCGCGTGGTCAGGTGGTATTTCAGATTTTTCAAGGATATGTTTGGACTAATTCTCAACACACTAAAAGCTAAAATAATGAGATTACTTGCCAGGATACAAGAGCTTATCCTAAACCGTACAAGATATGGAGAATGTTACGATTTACGAACCGTTGCTGCAAGAAATGGAGGAGCAGAAGAGGATGTCAATGTATCAAGAAAGTAAATGGTACTTTTGTGCAGATGCACTCCTGTGGAGGAGCAAATTTATAACCACACAAGCAAAGCTGAACATTTTCAGAAGAAATGTGAAATTAGTTGTGTTATATGGATCAGAATAATGGAAAGTCGCAATTATTCAAATCACTGATAAATTGCAGTTGTTAAGAATAGATGTTGGGTATACAGGTTTTTCAAAAATATATGAATCGAGCAAGTGGGTGCGCTGTTTGAGTCACGTAGCTGTCAGCTTGCATTCTGGAGATAGAAGGTTCCAACCCCACTGTTGGCAGCCCTGAATATGGTTTTCCACTGTTTCCCATTTTCACACCGGGTATATGCTGGGGATTTATCTTAGTTAAGGCCACGGTCACTTCCTTTCCACTCCTAGCCCTTTCCTATCCCAACGTCGCCATAAGACCTGTGTGTGTCGGTGTAACGTAAAGAAAAATAATTTTAAAAAAACACATGGCAAAATTTGCAGGACTGCATTACTAATTCGTAGAGGAGATAACGAGGCTATAGAAACATCGGCCCGAAAATTCGCAATTAATGAGATAATACACTCCCCAGTACCGTGAACTGGAATGTTATTCGCTACAATTTAACTTGATTTCCTGCAATAATGCACCCAGGATTAACTTGTAAGAAGTGTTCGAAACATCCCCCCCCCCCCCCCCATATTGCAGACTTCTGCTCATCGTCTCACTGAGTCACGAACATGATCGAAAATGCCACGAGAGCTGCTTCATTCTCCACAAGGGCTGCGTACATCAACGACTTGAAGTACCTCCAAACAAAGGAGTCCGAAGGGTTTAGATCCGGTGAGCGTGAAGGCTAAAAAAACAGGTCCATCTCTATGTATCCCGTGATCAAGATGACATGCATCAAGGTGCTCACGGGAAAGAAGACTAAATTGTGTACGGATACAGTCGTGCATGAACATCATCATTTGACGGAGTCCTAGTGGCATGTTTTCCAAGAAAGTCTATCTCAGAAATTAAAATTTTTGGATCCATGTTTATATAAACATTTTGTCTGCACTACATATGTAGAATTCAACCCTAAAAATTTGTTGTGTATGTTTGAAACACCCAGTTTACAGATCAGAGATAATTAAAAATGAAGAATTACGTGCGTTGTAATCGGAAGACCAGATCAAAAACCAAACAAACAAGAAAAGAAGAAAGAGGAATTGGATAGGACTCACACTCCAGAAAAGTCAATGCCATTGAGAAACAAGTACTTGAATAGAACTCTCAGGTTGCTCAGAGTAGGCGAAGGCTTAAATTTCCGTGGAGATGTATCACAGATGATGATGGACGGCAAGAGAAAGAAAATAATTAAATCAAATTACTAAGAAGAAGTCAGCTTTGAAAAGCTCCTGCACATTTTAGTCCGAGAGCACATTAACACATGCCATCTCGATCACCGGATAGGTAGAGGCGGACCAGCTGCTTGGCCTTCAAGCTCACCTAACCTAATCCCGCTGGACTCCTCTGTGTGGGGGTACTTAATATACGCGGCTCTTACGGAGAATTAAACTAAAATTTCTGGATCCACGATTATACAAACATTTTGTCTGTACTTCATCTCAGGAATTCAACCCTGCAAGTTTTTAAACTCGATTTACAGACCAGAGGTAAATGCAAATGAATTATAGGCATTGGCATCGGAAGATGGGATCAAAACCAATCAGATTCTCTAAAGTCTGTCCAATCTATTATCATTACCATTGTGAAATCGCCCCTACAGTAAGAAAAGTTCGCCAGAATGATCCCATCTCTCATTCAAGCGGTTTGCGAACTTTCAGAGGCTCCTTATATGGTGAGGCAAGAGATCGAAGTAGCAGGTGGGTGGAAATAACTCGCAGACAGCCTATCGGAATTATCTCGCAAACACTTCTTAGAAATGAAAGGCTTTCAAAGACACGTCGCTACCTAGAAAACGGCTGAGTGTGGTGCTAGGGTTATTTCATGGCCGCTATTTGCTATCATAGCCTTGCCTCCGGTACTGGGTGCAGCATTAACGTCCCAGCGGATGTTTTATGTTGGCTGTCAAGACTGACCTTCGCTAAAACTGGTACCTCCGGCAGTATGGAACTTCCTGCCATCATCATTTCAGAGCTGAGGTTAAGAAAAAAAGTATTTTTTGCTAGGGGTGACGATCAGTAACTTACTTCAATGCAGGGCATTCGAAAATTAAGTTTCCGTTTGTATTTAGCCCTGCAGCTGTTGGGTGATTATTAAAAGTACTGCCGAGTGACATGACCGCGCGGTTACGATCGTGTAGCTGTGAGCTTACATTCAGATGGTGGGTTCGAATCCCACCGTCGGCAGCTCTGAAGATGGTTTTCTGTGGTTTCCCATTTTCACACCAGGCAAATGCTGGGTCTGTACCATAATTAGGGCTACAGTCACTTTCTTCCCAGTCTTAGCCCTGCATATAGGGCTGGCGTCAAAAGGGGCATCCGGCCGTAAAACAAGACCAAATTCACATGTGCGACACTATTCGCACCCGCAACCGCACAGGTGTAGAAGAAGGATAAGAAAAAGAAGAATAAGAAAATGCTGCTCACTGAATGCTGACAGTACCGATATGCATTCAAATACTACAAACTGAATTTTATATTCTCATTGTAGGCTCGGTCTGTTGTGACTGTTTTGCGAAACAAGTGGAGTTTGTGAATTATATTACGGTAGTTCAAAATGTCCAAAAAAACTGTCGCTCATTAAGAAAAATAAATTGCCTGAAATGTGTGTGAATATTGGATATTTACAGTTGTGCTAAGAGCGTTAAAATAGACGCCGAACCTGAGAAACAAGTAGAAAGTTACTGAATTTTCTGGGAACTATACTCAAAGTAAATCTATCTTCCACCACCGGTAGAATCACAAATCGGAACATTGTAGAATACACAAGAGAATAAGTCACTTGCAATCATTTCGTATTCCCTACTCAGTCTTTTGAGGTTATTTCTATCCGATTATTATCATCATCATCATATTATTATTATTATTATTATTATTATTATTATTATTATTATTATTATTATTGCCTCGTTTACCCGTCCTGTCCAGCATTCTGATAACAGTTGGCTAGCTGTTTCACATGGCAGTAGTCTTTCCCTTGTAAGTTACGCATACCGTCACACCCAACTGGGCGACACTTCTCACGCCATACGCAGGAGTGTCTACGGCTATCTTTATGTGGTTTTCGCCTGCTCACTTGACGATGTAGTGGAGCATATCTTGAGCCATTATCAGTCCGCTCGTACTTCGTGGCACAATCGTAAACACCTCATGATGTTAAGATGGCATCAGCTGGGTGACCCGCGCCCAGCTTCCCATCTCCTCTTTCACGATTAATGTGGCTAGGATACAAGTCAGGGACATCACTACAAACTTTCAGTGTATAAATAAGATTGGTTAAGTATTGTAAAATCTGTTGTTAGAATTTTTCGATTACTCCTAGTAATTTACATTCGCCGAATAATAGCTCTCTTCGAGGATCAGCGGTACAATGTTAGCTTCCAGACCCCACGATGCCAACCAATAATAATAATAATAATAATAATAATAATAATAATAATAATAATAATAATAATAATAATCCACAGCCTGTTTCCAGTCATTCGATCGGGTCAGGAATGGAATGAATGAAGCCCCCCATCCAGCGGCGAGGATAGGAAATGTGCCGGGTGCCGAAGCCTGTCGCGCTCCTCTGGGGCAATGATAAATGACTGAAAGATGAGATGAAATGTTAATGGAGACTGTTGCTGGAAAGAAAGATGACAGGGAAAACCGGAGTACCCGGAGAAAAACCTGCCCCGCCTCCGCTTTGTCCAGCAAAAATCTCACATGGAGTGACCGGGATTTGAACCACGGTATCCAGCGGTGAGAGGCCGGCGCGCTGCCGTCTGAGCCACGGAGGTTCCTAATAATAATAATAATAATAATAATAATAATAATAATAATTAATCACCTAAAGACACAGGCGGACAAAGCAGATCACCAGATCTCTTTGGAGAAAACGCATTTCATATCTAACATCAACCCAGCACCAAGAGAACTAAAAGTAAACCAGGGAGCAATCAAACGGACAGAAAAGTTTAAATTATCTTGGCGAGTTGATAGAACCAACCAATTCTGAAAAAGAAACATTTGCGTCGCGCATGAATAAAATGGAAATGGCACATAACTGACCACGGACGTTTACAACAAAAAGTCCATATCCTTGAACGCAAAACTCAGACATTATTGTACTGTCGTAAGACCAGAGGTTTTGTGTGCAGCGGAAAGCCTTGCTATGAACAAGAAAGGCCTGACAGAAAAATTGAAAATTAAGGAAAGAAAGATCTTAAGGAAAATTCTTGGCCTAATTAAAGACAAAGTTGAATGTAGACATCAGCATAACCATGAGCTGTATATTCACGTCCAGAAGATTTCTGATGTCATGCGGAGAAGGAGAATTGCATTTTATGGCCACATGCTAAGAATGAAACCCACACGATTATCGAACAAGATCTTTACCTGTTTTAAAGATAAGAAGACCAAGCCAACTTAGTTCAAGTAGGAGGAAAGGGACCTACAGGAGATGGGGATCAATAATGAAGATATACAAGAACGCAACCCACTCAGGAGGAAACTAAAATACCACCAGGGTTTTCAAGAAAGGCCAAAGTTGAAGACGGGAAAGACCTGGACGCAGGAAAGAAAAGAGCTATACTGGCAACGGATGAAGGAGCACTGGGCAAAGATCAAATTCAGATAAGACAGCTGAAATAACGTGGTCCTTAGTAGGGCGATGTGAACTAAAATAATAATAATAATAATAATAATAATAATAATAATAATAATAATAATAATAATAATAATAATGTTATTGGTTTTACTTCCCACTAACTACTTTTACGGTTTTCGCAGACGCCGAGGTGCCGGAAGTTTGTCGCGCAGGTGTTTTTTACTTGCTGGTAAATCTATCGACACGCGGATGAAGTACTTGAGCACCTTCAAATACCACCGGACTGAGCCCGGATGGAACCTGCCTACTTGGGCTCAGAAAGCGAGCGCCTTAACCATCTGAACCACTCAGCCCGGCATTTATAGCAAAAACAAGTACCAGGTTAATACACGGAGGCAAATGTTGCTGGGAGTAAAACTAACCACTCTATTCCATTAAATGCCGATGCCACAGAAAGTGGACCTTTATCTCCCACGTCTCCAAGTGCCCACATGCGCTGTACAGGGATAGCTTTGAAAACCGTCAAATACGTCATCAATAGAGCTAGGATTTTTAAGAGAATTTAAGTTATCTTACCACATGTCGACGATATTAATACTTCTATGAATCACTGAATTAAAAATTATTTTATTTTAATTATGTATTTTTCAGTAATTTCACCTTGGCACAGCGTACATTATACAGCAAAGTCCCGGTAATCCGAACCTCGATAATCCCGAAGCTTGGTTGACCTGCTCACTCCAGCACAGAGACGGGCCCGTTTACTGTGGAGCCGTCAACATCGAAACTGGACCATGAATGTGCTCTTCATAGATGAATCCCACTTCAGTTTGCAGCCGATACAACCACAGGAACATCGTGGAACGGGATCAGTATGGTGGTGGTGGCGTCATGGTGTGGGGCGGCATCATGTTGAATGGCCATACGGACCTGTAGATCTTCATGGGTGGTCCAAGAAACATTGTTAACACTCGGAGATACAGGGATGAGGTACTGAGACCACATGTTCGACTCTTCAGAGGTGCGGCTGGTCCAGACTTCCTTTTAATGGACGATAATGCCCGACAGCACCGCGCTACTCTGGTGGATAAATTTCTGGCTGGGGAAGACATTCATTGCATGGACTGGCCAGCGAGGTCTGCGGATCTGAATCCTATAGAACATTCCTAGGATGCATTGGGGAGGCGAATTGCATCCCGTTAGCCTCCATCAAGGACCGTCCAAGACCTTCGCATTGCCCTTTCGGAGGAATGCGATCGACTACCAGAAAAGCTCTTGGACCATGTGATAGAGAGCATGCCACGTCGCTGCAAAGCTTCCGTTTGTTCAGCAATCCGTCTGACATTTCTATCAGGCTGTATGGCCTCGTTTAGTGATTATGCTTAACTTTTGGACACTAGTGTATATATTGATGCTTTTTTTCATATATACGTACACATTTGATAATTTGTAGTATTCATATATGTTGTTAGTAAAATCTTCCTGTGGCTTGGTGCAGTCCTTGTAAGACCCACCTTCCGAGGAGGGTGGGCGGCATCTGCCGTGTTTTTGAAACTATGTGTTGTGTGAGGTATGCATGAGCCAATATTCTGACTATTCATCCATGATGCTGGACCTGTATACTGTTGAATCCATGCTTTAATTCATGGGGATTTTGTCCATGATGTCCCAAACACGTGAGAAGCAACAAGAACATAACCATTTGAGAAATTCGATTACTTTAACCTGCTTTCTGGTGGGAAAGAGAGGAGTGATAAATTAGCATTGAAAACATCTGCCGGCATAGTAAATCTGCACACCCCTGGGCTGTCAAGAATCAACAAACATGCTCATTCAGCCGCATCACATGCCAACTCTACAAGAAAAAAGACCCGCCTTGAAATTAGTCATCTATTATGATGTTGTCAAACAAAGCAGGTCAAGGAAGTGGGCGTCTTAATTTATGATGGGGATACAATCATGAGGATGTCACTGAACACTGCCTGACTACGGTACACCTACATCCCTAGCGGGAAAACAGCACTGTATACTTCCGTACACAAGAAGTGATGGCTGTGCACATCAACGTCTCCGAGCACTAACACGACCGAAGGGAGGGAATACATTATCACAGAAATATCCGGGCTATTTAATTAATACAAGGACATTATTTCTTAGATGGGCTTTGTCTGTTTATTTTAAAAAACTAACTTCATGTATTAACTATCATCATCATCATCACCATCCTCTTCCTTTAACCGTCTCCAGTCGTCCGGATGCGGTACAAGAGCGCTCTCCATCTTTGTCTATCCAGGTACATTTCTTCCTTCTCAACTTGGTGCCATTCTACTCCTCTTCCTTCCAGGTCCTCCTTTACTTTACTCATCCACCGTTTTCTTGGTCTGTTTCTAAGTTTTCTGCCTTCCAGTTCCTTTTCTAGAAATTCTCTTGCTGTTCTCATTTGATCCATCCTTTTTACACGGCCATTCTATTTGAGTCTTGGTGTTCTTACATTATCGCTTAGCGACTGCTTTGCTTGTGTATCATGACAGATCTCTTCATTTCGGATCTTCTTTTTTTTTGCTAGGGGCTTTACGTCGCACCGACACAGATAGGTCTTATGGCGACGATGGGATGGAAAAGGCCTAGGAGTTGGAAGGAAGTGACCGTGGCCTTAATTAAGGTACAGCCCCAGCATTTGCCTGGTGTGAAAATGGGAAACCACGGAAAACTATCTTCAGGGCTGCCGATAGTGGGATTCGAACCTACTATCTCCTGGATGCAAGCTCACAGCCGCGCGCCTCTACCTGCACAGCCAACACGCCCGGTCATTTCGGATCTTATCTCTTTTTGTTTTCTGTAACATTGACCTCAAGAACTTAATTTCTGCAGCATGAAGTCTGCTAGTAAGTTATCTCTACTGTTGTTCGTACAGGTTTCAAGGGCATATGTAGTTATTGCCACGAAATATACCTGATTTTTTGTTGCTATTTTGATTTTTGTCGCACCGACACAGATAGGTCTTATGGCGACGATGGGACAGAAAATGCCTAGGAATGAGAATGAAGCGGTCGTGGCCTTAATTAAGGTACAGCCCGAGCATTTACCTGGAGTGAAAATGGGAAAACACGGAAAACCATCTTCAGGGCTGCCGACAGTTGGGTTGGAACCGACTATCTCCCGGATGCGAGGTCACAGCTGCGCCGCCCTAACCGCACGGCCCACTCGCCCGGTCGAAATATACCTGATAAAGGGTTCTCTTTGTACTTAAAGGTATTATCTCATAGAAGAGACCTAACTTGGTGATAATATTGTGCTCTTTTTTGGACTCTGTTAGTAATTTCAGCAGATTACTTTTCGTCACTAGTTACAATGCTACCAAGATGCCGAAAATGTTTCATGTTTTCTGGTTTCTCCGTGGCTGGGAGAGAAGATTATTCATTCATTCATAGATACAAGGAGGTTTAATTACACTAACTTGCAAATACAGTTCTGTGTTTGAAAAATACAATAGGCTTTACACGATTAGTATCTTTCACAGTTCTTAAGTTAGAAGGATGTCTGGTATATAAAGACCGAGCAAGTGGCTGCGCGGTTTGGGTCACGTAGCTATCAGCTTGCATTCGGGAGATAGTGGGTTCGAAAACCACTGTCGGCAGCCCTGAAGATGGTTTTCCGCGGTTTCTCATTTTCACATCAGGCAATTGCTGGGGCTGTTCCTTAATAGGTCACGGCCGCTTCCTTCCCACTCCTAGCCTTTTCCTATCCCATCGTCGCCATAAGACCTATCTGTGTTTGTGCGACGCAAAGCAAACTGTAAACGCAAAGACATATATAGAGAAGGCAAATATTGTGCAAATGTTCAACAATTCTCCTTGCGCGCTAGAAAATGTCGTTGTGCCTCAGTGATAATCTATCACGGTACTGAATGCGATTATGACGTAAGGGCGTCGTGGGATCTACTTATTATCATCCCACAGGCCACTATTAAATTCATCGACGCATGACTTCTGATCAGACGGAGATACCGCCGCGATTCTTTCACCATTGTGTTGATCTCGCTGAGCTCTCTTCATGGTGTATAATTTGACTGGAAAATGTTGAACGATTACCGGTATAGAAACTGCGAAAGAAACCGTTATTGCAAAATTTGTAGGTTAAGACGTGAGAGGTCGCGCCCGCGGCAGTTTGCCGCACTTGTTCAATATTTGTTAATAATGTCGTTGCTAGCCACTGTAGGGCTTAGGGCGCTCGTTTCATCCCTCCCCTCCCTCACTCTCGTCTGACGTTGATTATCGTCAGTGTATTGCCTGCTGCGTTCCGGAGTAGTTTGAGTTTCCTTTCACTATCGCATCTGCCGCGGCAAGTTACCTTCGTGCGACCCCTCGCGTAGTGCATACTTTCATGACTACATTTCCAATAAAGTTTCTTAAGTAAAGTTGTTACTGGGTTATGTTAGTACTAGTTGAAAGGCAGTTAAACGAGGTACATATTTATATTTTTATCAGAGCATTCACTGCAAAAGGAAAATAGCAGCTGATTAAAATATTAAGCGTGAGCAATTTGCCTTCGCGCGACCTCTCGCGTTCTAAAACAGGCGCGACCTCTCGCGTGTTAACAGACACTTACTATTCACTATACTGTCATTTGTAATTGTTAGCCTCTCTGTTTGTGAACAAAACGAGACGTACATCTTTTAAATTGGTCGACGTGTTCACTTCCCTTAGCGTTCCGAAGCGTGAACGAGAACTCAAAACACGAGGCTGCGCGGGGAGAAATTGCATCATCCCGTTAAAAGCTCCTTCCGTGGATCAGTGGCAGTGTGTCGGCCTCCAGATCCCGAGAAATCGGGTTAAAACTCGGCAGAGGTAATCGGATTTTTCAAGGGCGGAAAAAAGCCCATTGGACACTCCATGTTGTGAGATGTCAGCACAAGATCTCTGGTGAAACATTTGGTGTTTACTCGACAAAGTTCATTAAAACTCAACTATAGACGCCCGAGAGAGATTCTGTTTACTCTGCCCTCTAGCAGGCCTAGTGTAATACGGAACGTCAAAATTGACGAGCAGACAGCCAGATGGTGTCAAATTAAAATGCTTGCACACGGTAACTGAGGCCGTACGATTATTATTATTATTATTATTATTATTATTATTATTATTATTATTATTGTACCGGGCGGTACACCTCTACACCGTTTATTTAAAAGTTGCGCCAGTTGAAACTCCTCTTCTGGAGGAAGGTTGAACTTTATCTATTCTATTAATTCTCTACTTTCTCAGAAGATGTCACCACGTGGAAAATTTTGAGTTTTTGAACTGTGTCACTTTTGATGTGTTTTTGTTTCGCTTGAAGTAAGAAGTGTGAACTTTCTCTTCTAGAGGACACTACTGAAGATCAACAATAGCGCACCCTAGTGCGGAGTCAAAGAACTATTTTGTTGGAGAAATCTTTATTTCAAAAGTTTGTTTCTTGTTAAATTTCTTTCTGTTATTGTTTAAGTTGGCTGTATACCCCTCTTTTTCCCCTTGTTTTAGATTTATCCAATCCCGAATTTCTTTTAGTAATTTCTGACCAATCTGGTGTATCTTCCCCCAACTTGTATCTGTTGCGGGGTCCTATCCAATAAAAACATTGTGGGCGGGTGTTTTCATTCCCCTAACGCCTAGAAACTTCCGCGAGAGTATATAAACTGCTGATTTTGGGGTCTCCGGGCCACTTCTGTTCCATCTTTCAGTGTATTAAGTACATAGCAGGAGGCGGGAAGCGCCTCTTTCTTCTTCAGCCGTTCAACACCAGGTAATGGCCTATTAATAACTTCTTTTCTTGCTAGGTCGGCAGTTTAACACTCGCGGCGGGTTCGAAGCATTTCCATCATGTAACCTTTTCCTAAAATGTAATTACTCTTTTCATCTTTTTCTTGTAAAGCTACATATTGGGATAGAGAGTGCTAACCCTCTCGAGCTCCCACTCACATTTGTTTTGAGGTGAACTTATTTTTTTCAAACTATTCTTCGTTTATGTAATGTAAAGTGTTCTTCTCTAAGTCACCTCTGTAGTATGGGATTAGCCCTTGCGTTAGCGGCCCAGAGCCAGATTAGGTTTTAAAAACAAAGTGTATTAGGAGTGCAAGATCGCCTCCTCTCAAATTGTTATTTTAGAGGTCATGTAATCAACCTTCTTTTCATGTAATAGACCTCCGTAGGTTGGGTATTTTACCCCTGTGAATACGTCCTTAGAAGGACAGCTTGAAGGTAGAGTTTGGTGTGGCCTTGTGATAGGCTTACAATTTTGAGAGCGGATCGCTCTTTGAAATTTGTTTCTGTATGCCTCGTGCAGGCTTTATGTGTAATGTTTGGAGCCAGTGCTCCTGGGCATGAATGGGGTTTTCTGCCCCTTGGCTAAAATTTTTTTTGGAGTAAGGCGGGGCTGATTGCCCAAGAGTTATGAAGTAAGGGCACTGAGCCCGAATCCAGTAATATTGTACCTACATTTTTGCTACTCTGTACCTGTTATGATTGTTATCTCTTGTTTTTGAAAAGAAAATATAACCTAGTTAAATTTTAAATTAATTTTACATTGCACGTTAATTTCGTAGCTTGAAACCCATTCACACCCGCACCTTCTTTCACCTCTACCTACCACGGATATCTCCGTAACAATTATTATTATTATTATTATTATTATCGTGTTACATTAAATGGCATTTTGATGAAGCCTTGAATTACCTAGCGATATTATAATATCGAATGTTTCATACATATTTTCCCAAAAACAGCCTGCGATAAATAGACTGTTTCTCGTAACAGCAACTTTCAGTGCAGGCCTGCAGGGGAGACGTCACGTCAGAAGTGACGTGTCGTCCCAAAACTCACGAGTTTCAAAACTCACGAGTCTCAAAACTCACGAATTCCAGGAAAAGGATTTTTAAGAGCAAGTTTCTCTACCTTGGTCAGTCTCAAAACTCACGAATTCCAGGAAGAGGATTAGTAAGAACAGGTTTCTCTACCTGGGCCAGTCTCAAAACTCACGAGCAGGGCCAGTTCTTCTTTGAGTGGATAAATGTCCACCCTATTAGTGATGGGATAATGGAATACTTTTAATAATCCAATCACTTCTATCCGATTATTTAAATAATCGAATGAATAATCAAATCAAATAATGGAATGAGTTTCAAATATCATTCAGTTATATGCGCCATGAATAAATTTTTCTCTTTAAGTGTGTCGGGTAGATAATCGACTGAAATAAGCGAATAGATGAACTCTTACGAAAAATAGAAACACGCCTTTTTTCCAAATGAATCTCCAAATGTTGAAACTAAATGAGTGAATTAACTGTCGTGATGTATATCTCTAAATAAAATTCCTTATTGAAGTAAATGCCGCCTTGGCCGCATAATGGATCTAAGCCCCAGTACTACCAACAGACAGTTTCTTTTTACTGACAGCGGGCAATATACCTACTTTAATTTGATGTCGTCCGGCTTTATTCATGAATAGTTAGCATGCTGGCCTTTGGTCCAAGGGGTCCAGGGGGTCCCGGGTTCGGTAGATCAGTGTTCCACTTGGGGAATTTGATCTTTGGTAGGATGATAATTCCTGTTAACAGTACATGGGAAATACCATTCTAAAAGTCGGTGGAAAAACATGGGTTGAAGGGAAGCGTGATTCATCGCGCAGCTCGTCCCTCCTGCGGTCATCGCAAGCACCTGCTGTCCGGAGTCGTGAATTTTGAGACTCATTAGAATGTTTACTTTAGTGACCAGTTTGTATTCGTGAGTTTTGGAACTCATTAGAATGTTTACTTTAGCGACCAGTTTGTGTTCGTGAGTTTTGAGACTATTTGTTCCTAATTTTAGCCCGTGAGTTTTGGGACTCGTGAGTTTTGAGACATAACCAGAAGTGAAGCAGATGAGTATTGCTATTTGTTACATAACCAGTTATGGCAAAAACAAGAGGGCATAACATGTTCAATAGCCCAGGAAAAGATAGCTCCTCTCATGGTGAGAAATTTGCTCTCACTTCAAACAGCGATATGCATAGCAAAAGGATGTTTGTAAAGAAGTAAAATTGCGTTAAAAGATTACGTGGACGGTGTGTATTTTATACCATGAATGGAGTGATATTAAAGTCATGTAATGTTTCAGGGATAACAGAGGTTACAGTACATGCTGTTCACGTTGATACCAACATTTAAATCGCCTATGGTAGAGCCAGGAATTACATTCAGACAATCCAGCTAAGAAGATAATCTGCTAACTACGCCGACGGATTTTGTAACCCACTCTGTACCATACAGGATACCCCAAAAGTGGCTTTACCGACAGAAACAATACTGGTTCATAAAAATATATATTGTATTTTGTTTGTAGTACTTTATAATTGATATTAGAAAAACTGCTTATATTTCAAAACGAACCTGTTCAAAATGTCTAACATTCCCTTAAAGACATTTTTTCACGACGCTGTTCTGCGCTACTCAAAACCACAGAGCACGAGCTTTTGTTATTATTTAAATTATGAAGTTGTACTTCAGTGATTCTCTTTGACTCGTTCATATCTCTACTCTTTAGTGAAGACGAAAGAGAAGAAGAAGAAGAAACATTTTTAAAGCGTAAAGACACATGATTTAAGTTCAAGTGACCGAGGGGGCCAGACTTGTCAGATGCAGCTGTTTCGTGTCTCCTACTTCCTGATAAATCATTTACGCGATTACTGATCTCGAATCTTTTGCTTGAGTTGTACATAGTTTCTACGGTTGGTACCGGACTGTCTGGAAATGCTCTTGAAATAAGTGGAACATTTCTTCACTATTATTGTCTGTTCTCCACCAACATTGTAAGACTACCACTTCCTGCGGTTCCTGTCTGCTACTAGGAGAATTCAATAATATAAGCAATTAACTGTCAGATCAACTGATCGAATTGAAAACTTGCAGGCCTTAGTAAATACCTTAATACAATTTCAGCTTGGTAAAGTGGCTCTTGAGACACATTTCATTATATCACCACCACTGTATATGAATAATAGATAGACAGATAGATAGATAGATAGATAGATAGATAGATAGATAGATAGAGAATAATAAATATGGCTTCATTACGAATTCATCACAATTCTGTATTCTCAATGAAATCGTCAGTGTTTTAGGGAGTACCTTGCCACCAGTGTAAGATCTGCCTCCTTCCTAAGACGCAGACAGGACATATTGGCAGAGGAAGTGGCGTAGACCAATGTGGCGGGCTCAGTGGGTTAGCTGACACACTAATTACGTCCACACAGACAATGAATGGAGACTTCTTCATTTAATCAAGCGTAACGACCGCCACATGATAATTATTCACTTGTTAGACGGGGAATTTATGAGACAGCAGTTAGTCAAACTTCTAACAACTCTATAACCTCTCATGCTGAAGAGTTTAAATAATGATACATAGAAACAACAAATTAGCATTAGAAGTGAGGCCTCCTGTCAATATCTTGAGATCTAGGTGTTTATGAAAGTCTAGGTGTGGTAAGTGGAGAGCGTAAATTGCCTGCTGTTCATATGAACTACGGTACGTAATTTGCCTCCTGTTTACATGAACTACAATACATAAATTTCCTCTTGCTTACATGAGGTACGTTACGTAAATTGCCTCCTGTTTACATGAACTACAAACCAAACCAAGCCTCATGGAACAAGGGCCTTGGCCTTGGCCTACCAAGCGACCGCTGCTCATCCCGAAAGCCCGCAGATTACAAGTTCCACGAACTATGGTACGTACATTTCGTCCTGCTTACATGAGCTACGTAACGTAAATTGCCTCCTGTACACAAGGAGTACGGTACGTAAATTGCCTATGTTCACAAAACCTGTTTAATTCGTTTCCTACCGAGCTCGATAGCTGTAGTTGCTTAAGTGCGGCCAGTATCCAGTATTCGGGAGATAGTAGGTTCGAACCCCACTGTCGGCAGCCCTGAAGATGGTTTTCCGTGGTTTCCCATTTTCACACCAGGCAAATGCTGGGGCTGTACCTTAATTAAGTCCACGGCCGCTTCCTTCCCACTCCTAGCCCTTCCCTGTCCCATCGTCGCCATAAGACCTATCTATGTCGGCGCGACGTAAAGCAAAAAAAAATGCTTCCTTTGGTATAGCAATTATAGTTGTTATCTCTTCTGAGCACTACATATCTTTGGTAACGTAGCTTCTTAGGTATTTAAACTGTCCAGTCAGTCAACTTTTCTTAAACCTTCCAATGCAATAGTAATAATTTCCTGTTTTCATCCTATGATCATACTTTTGTCCTTTTCCCCCGTTTATTTTCATTTCATATTTAATATAAGATTTGTTAGGTCATTTAACATCTGTGTAACTTGCTTCTACTTTGCGCTACGATTACTATATCATCCACAAACCGTATCTGTTTTTCTCCACGGCATACTTTTACTCTTCTTCTTCCATAAAAACATTATTTAATGACTTCCTCTAAGAGAGTGAGTAACAGGTAGCACACCAGCGCCCCCCCCCCCCCCGAAAAAAACCCCTTCCAAGTCCAATTTACTCCGTCATTTCCTCTCTGATTTTCACTCCTTGATTAATGCGACAAGAATAAGGCAAATTCATAATTCTAGATGTAGGCTGCAATGGTTACGTAGACTTGATGTAGTTCAGCATAGGTTACGGCGACACCGGGAAATGAATCACCTCAGTCTATGGATTGTTACGTCAAATATCAAGAGCGAACTTTTCTCCGAATGTCCTCACAATCACACTACTGCACGAACAACACGCGTTTCTCTTTGCATACAAGTGAAAGCAAAATAATATCAACTCGAATTTCTAATCGTTTCTAGATTGTATAAAAAGATAGGGACAGATCAGTTAGACAGATGTATAAGAAATTTCCTCCTCCCATAAAATGTGAGGGAAACGTGACAACAGGACGTGACTTCTGCTACTTAACTGTCCTGGGGGAAGGGATAACATCTGTGGATATTTTCTTGACAGCTGTAGGCTACTGTGAAGTGTGAACTAAGGAAGAAGTTGTGAGACAAATAAAAAGTTACGAGACGGTGAAAGTCTATAAGTGGAAACAACAGACAGGTAAAACTAAATTCAACAAAGAGAAATATTAAGGGATTTGGAGGTTATAGAATTTTGATTTAAGAACACGAAGCGAAGAATATACTGTATTAAAATGATGTTCTGTATCCAGAATATATTTATGCCAACTAGTTTGTCAACGTGGGCGGTTAGCCGCTCACTTCTTAAGCTCAAGAATGTGGCATTCCATCGCGGTGTGATCGGGTTCTCAAAACGAAATACCCTTACTAGAAAATTGATAGGAGCGCGCAGCTGTGAGCTTGAATTCGGGAGATAGTGGGTTCAAACCCCACTGTCGGCAACCCTGAAGATGGCTTTCCGTGGTTTCCCATTTTCACACGAGGCAAATGCTGGGGCTGTACCTTAATTAAGGACACGATAGCTTCCTTCCCACTCCTAGACCTTTCCTATCCCATCACCGACATGAGACCTGTCTGTGTCGGTGCGACGTAAAGCAACTTAAAAAAATGATACTACAATACTTGAGATATTAAAAATCAACTCCTCGGGACAGACTACCATCTATAGCTGGCATTGCTCAAACCTAATATTCGGCGAAAAACAGTCGCTTACAAGTAGCGACTTTGGTGATCACTTCTGAGTAGGACCTACTGCGAGACTTTACCTGTCTACAGCCCTACAGCGGATTTATCCGCGGATATCCGTGAAGTTAGTGTCTTGGATGCGAATATTATTCTGTATATCCGCGCAGAGCTCTATGTATGACTGATATTCAACAGGCTTCACACAGGCGTCGCTAGATCCAAGGGTGCTCTGAAAAATGGCAGATTTCAACAGAAGATCAACACCTGTATATATCAGTGTACACTTTCTCAAACCTAGTGCATACTTGAAGATCTGTTGCTCGCTACTGGGAAGGACGTGTTTGATATTCATTACGCTGCAATCTAGTCACCAATTTTAATGTGCATATTTGTATTTATTGTAAATATTATAGTTAGTGCAAGAAGTTTATACATTTGCGTGCTTGTAATACCTTCGGCTCGGCTAATAATAATGAAGTAGAAGATTTAAAGCAAGCAGTTTGTAGTTTTCCGTGGTTGTTGTCATCATGACCTCCAGTTTTACATGCATTCCGAACCAGAGGGAAGTCAAATTAGTTTTCAAAAATATCACACAGACTGAGACTTGGGATTCATGCAGGCGCCTTGACGAAAAACCGTGAAGGAAAGATAGAAAGCCCATGCTGCAAAAAAACATATTTTTTGTGAACAATTATCGATAACCTCGTATTCCGAGTACAACGAAAGACACGTGGCTGTGAGTGTGCATTCGGAAGAAGTGGGTAAGAATGTCAGTCGGCAACCCTGAAGATAGTTTTCCGTGGTTCCCCATTTTCACACCATGCAAATGCTGGGGATTGTACTTTAATTAAGGCCACGGCCGCTACCCTCCCTTTCCCATCCTTCGTCGCCAAACATCTTCGATGTGTTGGCTCGACATTAAACCATTAGCTATAGGCTATATATTCTTAAGGAATGCATGTCTATAGTGGTGATGTGGTGATTATGGTTTTAAGAGGTACTGATAAATAATAATAATAATAATAATAATAATAATAATAATAATAATAATAATAATAATAATAATAATATTAATAATAATAATCTTACGCCCCCAAACTACTTTCACAGAGATGCTGAGGTGCCGGGATTATTGTCCTGCAGGAGTTCTTTTACATGGCGGCAAATCTACCGTCATGAGACTTACGTATCTTAGTACCTTCGAACACCGCCGGAACTGGGACGGAATCGAACCCTCGAACCTGAGCTTAGAAAGCCAGCGTTCTACCATCTAAGCCACCCAGCCAGGGCAGTAGAGAACAAGAGTTCAGCAAGGGAGGCCAGACAAGGTGTATGAAAGTGAGGGATATTACTCATATAAGACGAAACTATGTCAGACATAATAGCTACGGACCTTATGGTCACTACCCGCACCTCACGGAGAATATACACAGACATGATTTATTTCACAAACACAAATAACAATTTATTTCACTTGGAACTGTAATCCTGGATCTCTCGATCTTAACTTCGATGTGTTTGCGCCGGAGAAACAAGTGTCCATGGAAGTTAATATTTCACCTCAAGATCGAATTAACTATTGAAATGTAATCCCTACAACCGACAATCGAGCATACTCGGGAGTTTAAAAACACCAGTCTAGCGAGCTCTGCTTAATCTTGAATTGAGATCTTGGTTAGCTTGCCTTGAGGACGAAAGATGAGATGAATGTATCCTGCAAGAAAACAAAACGTCTCGGGCTATTCAGGCAAGTTCAATTCGATATTCTGAGGGTATGGAGAGATCCCATGATAATTTTCACAGTTAGTAATACCCGGTGCATTATTTATTACGAAATGATTACGTGATACAAATCATTGCCATACAATATAGTAAATTATGAACATAAAAAGGCATTCATTCCTATAACCGATTATACTCCAGATCTCATTAGGTAGCAATTAGCTTTGACACATCAAAAGAGCATTACATTTCTTTCCAAGCAATTACCGTTTGTCTCTTCTGGTTTGAAAGGTGAAATTCCATACCTATTTAACTCAATTTATTGGCCATGTAAAGAGAGACAATACGACAAAACAAGTCGTAAGCCAAGTCACGTTACAATATGCGTACCATTCTCGAAAATTCTTTACGCTGGCTAATAGGTTACGCCTCAAAACTCACCGGCTATGATTAGTAACAAATAGTATCAAAACTCACAACTACAAACTGGTAGCTAAAGTAAACATTCTAATTAATCTCCAAATTCACGAATCCGGACTGCAGGAGGGATGAGGTGCGCGGTGACTCACGCTTCCCTTCAACCCATGTTTTTCCAACGATTTACGGCAGTCACCCAGGCAGCAGTACTTTATCTAGTCTTTTATTAAATAATTTAAGAGCCCCCAACGACAGGCAGGGAATACCGTGGATGTTATTCTGCCACCCCAACCCACAGGGAAAAAATAATGGTCAGTGAATGAAAGAAACCGAGGTGTATTATTATCATTATGTTAAAAAAATATTTTGCTGTTGTCTTAAAGCTAATATAATGTTTTTTTTTTCCATTTCACATAAATTTATAATAATGACGTGTGGCCTCCGGAGAGATCTGGTATAGGTTTTAGAATTGACGCCATATAGGCGACCTGCACGTCTGTGAGGATGAAGCCCTACCAAAGATGAAGTCTAATGCTGAAGAGGGCACGAACATCCAGTCCCCGAGCCATAGGAATTACCTAATGAAAGTTAAAATTTACCGGGCGAGTTGGCCGTGCGGTCAGGAGCGTGCAGCTGTGAGCTCGCAACCGGCAAATAGTGGGTTTGAGCCCCACTGTCGGCAGCCCTGAAAATGGTTTTCCGTGATTTCCCATTTTCACACCAGGCAAATGCTGGGGCTGTACCTTAAAAAAAAATCTGCGAACCGACCAGCAACAGAACCCGAGAGCCCCCTGGACCCTTTGGACCAAATGCCAGCATGCTAACCATTTATGTACGCAGTCACAGGACATAAAATTAAAGTAGGTATATTGCCCGCTGGTAGTTAAAGAAACTGTCAGTTCGTAGTCCTTGGGTTTAGTTCCATTACGCGGCCAGAAGGTGGCATTTACTTCAATATGGTATTTTATTGAGAGATATTAGAGATCAAGACAGTTAATTCACTCATTTAGTTTCAATATTTGGAGATTCATTTGGAGAAAGGCGTAATTATATTTTTTGTAAGCGTCCGTCTTTACGCCTATTTCAATCAATTATCTACCCGACACACTTAAACCGAAAAATGTATTTATGACGCATCCGATTATTCTGCACGATATAACTGAATGATATTTGATACTCATTCGACTATTTGATTTGATTATTCATTCGATTATTTAAATAATAGGATATAATTTATTCGATTATTGAAAGTATTCCATTATCCCATCACTAATAGGGTGGACATTTATACTTTCGAAGAAGAACTGGCCCTGCTCGTGAGTTTTGAGACTTGCCCAGGTAGAGAAACTCTTACCAATCCTCTTCCTGGAATTCGTGAGTTTTGAGACTAAGACGAGATGGGCAAATCATTTCCTTAATAAGAAAGAAAGGAATACACAGACAAGTAACTTCAGCGAAGACTAAATGGCGCGTCTCAATACACACTTGCTGTTACGCACTATATTGCTCAACGGATTAAAAAAAAATCGATTTGAAAAAGTCGATCTGAGTTAAAATATTCTGGTTCGTTAATAAAAGTAGTATCATATCACCCAATAAGCTCTGATAAACTTATAGTCTTTTCCGTCTTATACTTCGAATTTTCGACGGGTTCAAACGCAGCAGAGGTAGTTGGAAGGGCGGAAAAATGTCATTTCCAAACTCCATTTCGAAATATGTCGGCATGCAAAAGACTTCTGGTGACATATTTGGTGTTTACCGGAAAAAAATTAAATAAAAGCTCAGTCGTAAAGAGTCCGATTGAGATTCAGTTTACCCTGCCGTCTAGTACAGTGAAACAGAACTTCGAAATTGACGCGGAGGCAACCTAGATGGCATCGAGACGAAATGCTTTCATACGATGATTATAATAATAATTCAAATAATAATAATAATAATAATAATAATAATAATAATAATACTGGCCCAGCAGTGTAGAGGTAGCGAGCATGCCTCTTAACCGAAGGCCCAGGGTAGGTCAGGGATTTTTATCTGCATCTGAGGGCGGTTTCGAGGTCGACTCAGCCTACGTGAGATAGCGGCCCCGGTCTTGAATGTCAAGAATAACGGCTGGGGATTCGTCGTGCTGACCACACGACACCTCGTAATCTGTAGGCCTTCGGGCCGAGCAGCGGTCGCTTGGTAGGTCAATGGCCCGTCGGGGCCGATAGCGCCAGGGGATTTTCTGAATAATAATAATTAGAGCCCGGATTTCTATGCACTATCAAATCTCAAAATATGCATGCATTTATGCCCTATCATATGGCAAAATATGCACAATAAACTGGAATATATGCACTATCAAAATTCAGTTCCATTATACAAAATTATATTTCTGCAAATTACCTTCATTTAAGCTCATTCTTTTATCTGTCAGCATGATGATGCTTGTTGTTTAAAGGGGCTTAACATCTAAGGTCATCGACCCCCAGCACATTTTTAAGCACAGAAAATGACCTTTCTACATCACAAGAAGTGACAGGGGCATACTTAAATGAAGACATCTGGGAAAAAATGAGGTCAAACTGAACGTCCTTGCATTTTTCACCACAATTCGTCTTTTATAAGCTTGAAGAATTCAAAATCAGGATTTGAATGGATTACTGTTCAGCTTATCTGTAGCTGCCGCAACTACTTCTCCGTGCAATGATAGCATATGATGATGTCTTCAAAAACTGCTAAAGATTGAAGCTGCGATAACAAAGACGTGTAACGAGTGAGATTTTCGGGTAGGAAATTACAGGATAACAACGGAAGGTTCAGTGCAAAAGCAAGGTTTGTAAGCTGCTATCTCAATAAAGCGGTCTCACAGGACAGAAGTGTGATACTGTACAAGTTTTGTTTATTTTGTCTAATATAGAAAAAATGAGCCGTCAATTAGGAACGTTCAATTTTTTAGCAATTTATAACTGGGACACCTTATTCTTAAGAATTACACAGATCCGGCTTACGGCAATGTTTACTGAAGCGACAGATAACAAAGTGCTTGGTTAATTGGTTTATGGGATCTCTACTGTATGTATGCTACTAACTTTGGTTGTCAGATAGGATGCCAGGAATACATTCTCTCCGTCTCTCAATAACAGACATACTGTAAAACATGGAAAAACTGTCCCAAATTCCGCAAACCATCATTCATAAAAACCACTATCATACAAGTCAGAAGAAAAGTCATATTATGCTATATAAACGTCCAAATATTCGCTATTGAATACGAAATCTTCAAAATATGCATTATGCATGAATTTTCTCCTAAAAAGACTAAAACATGCAAACATGCAGGGGAAAAGAACGGTTACTTGGAATCATTAAGTCATAAAACGAATATCTGCAAAGTTTGTGAAATGTAACTAGCTTATTTAAAAACATGCATTTGCATGGAAATCCGGGCTCTAATAATAATAATAATAATAATAATAATAATAATAATAATAATAATAATAATAATAATAATAATAATAATAATAATAATGTTTTTACGTCTCACTAACTGCTATTTCGGTTTTCTGAGACGTCGAGGAGCCGGAATTTTGTCCCACAGGAGTTCTTTTACGTTCCATTGAATCTACCTACACGAGGCTGACGTATTTGAGCACCTTCAAATACCACCAGACGGAGTCAAGTTCGAACCTGCCAAGATGCGCTCTACCGTCTGAGCGACTCAGCCTGGCACATTAAGTAGCTTTCGGAACAATAAATGTATCATTCATATTCTGTATTGTGAAAAAGTGAAATTCTATAAATATCTTTAACTTACTGTACTTGACTACTCATGAAAACTGATACAATAAGAACGAATTCTAAGCCCGGTATTCTAAATACAACTATACTCCGTTTCAAGAATAAAAAAGAATGCTCAGTAATATACGATCGGTATTCTTTTTGCTATTTGCTTTACGTCGAACCGACACAGATAGGTCTTATGGCTACGATGGGATAGGAAAGGCCTAGGCATCGGAAGGAAGCGGCCGTGGCCTTAATTAAGGAACAGTCCTAACATTTTCCTGGTGTGAAAATGGAAAACCACGGATAACCATCCTCAGGGCTGCCGGCAGTGGGGTTCGAACCCACTATTTCCTGGATGCGAGCTCACAGCTGCGCGCTCCTAACCAAACGGCCAACTCGCCCGGTTAAGTTCGGTAAACAACCCTTTTCTTCGTAGACATGCATGTGATTACTGGAGCCAATAAATATTCGAAGGCGAGCAACGTGTCCTGTACGTGCTCTTTCATGATAGCTACAACCAACGCAGCTCGTGTTACTCACAAATCTACCTTGGATAAATAAGAATATATCATTTAGAACTTACAGCCAGGATGATAAAAACGACTTCACCAACAAAATCCGTTTAATACACTCCCATTGGTAACCTTCTATAGCACAGGAGGAGTTATTTTCCAGTAGGAAATTATCTAACAAAAACAACCATGTCGGAAACCATGTTTTAATTGCTGAGCGGAGGAAGGATTACACACATTCTCAGCAGAAGTATGAGTGAAAAGAAATATTTCCTAAACGAAAACACACCATTAATTCCAACATTCTTGGCAGATATACCTTCCTTTATTATTCCACGCGCAGCGTATCTCTAACTTCGTACGTAGAAGGAAAATGACATGGAGTAAAAAAAAAAAAAAAAAGAGATAGTCCACATTTCTTATTTGAAGGCAGATGATTACCAGGTAGCAAAAATGTTTCGTAAAACTTATCTCAGCATTCGGAACTTAAACTAGTAAGGATAATGACAGAAAGGACTGTGACAAAATATGAGGAAGCGAAGTTTACATGCTTCATTGTTCTTGTTGTTCTTTCATTTTGGAGGGTACTAGTAGAGAGTAGCCTCTCGCCTTCTGTGTTAAAGTAACCGAATCGAATCCCAGCGCAGTCGGACGGCATACTCACCTCACGGCGCTTGGCCACTTTGAGACGCTTCCGAGACGCATTTTGACAAATCACTCTCTTTTTACGATTTTTTTACAATTTGCTTCACGCCGGAATACGTCTACACGGAAAGGTCTGATGGTGACGATGGGTTAGGAAAGGACTAGGAGAGATAAGGAAGCGACCGTGGTCCTAATTAAGATACAGCCCCAACATTTGCTTGGTGTGAAAATGGGAAATCACGGAAAACTATCTTCAGGGTTGCCGATAGTCGGGTTCGAATCCACTAACTCCCGAAAGAACTCGCAATTATTCGCACCAAAATTTCGTCAAAAATGACAAAAATGATTTTTTTTCTGCAGTGTACGTGCAGAACCCAATTTGATAAATCAAAGGACGCTTCACACGACGCGCTACCACGCAAGAGTCCAGAGTTACCAAAATTGTAGCCGCGCGGTACGTCGAAATGGTCACACACCCGATGACGTCATATCGATGTCTGATTCATTACGTCAGGGTCTCTCAAACGCTCAAAATCTCACGCGTGCAAATTGGGGCGCAGAGTTCCTGTGCACAGTGCATCGGTCCCATTCGGCTCCGCTCGAACCAACGCTTCGTCTCTGGGCTACTCGGCTAAGCTCGGCTCGGATTTGGACCGCTACGGAGAAAGTGAGGAAGAGGGAAACGGGCGGAGCGAGCGAGGCAGGCGTGGGGAAAGAGAGAGACAGCGCTATTGCTCCAAATCGAGGAGTGGGGGTCTGCACTCTGGTCAACCAAGCGAAGTCTTTTTTTGCACCGTGCACAGTGCATGCACCAGCACTCTGAGAGGCCATTGCGTCAAAAGTTGGTTTAATAGAACCTCAGTCCAGCCCACCATGTGGCCATAATCGTTAAGGTGTCAAGTCTATATGGTCTGACACTGTAGATGGTTAGCCGGTTTGAGTCCCGTTGGTGGAAAAAAAAATATCACCATCAGAATGTTGGCCGGCAGGGTAGAAGAGATGGTGGTATACAATTTATAATCACTCGATTGCATGTCAAAAGCCTGGATTCAATTCCAAACCTCTCCGCAGTGCTCATACGGAGTGAGGACTTATGACGCTGTTGATGGTGATACGTCCGTCGGACGGCGACGTACAGCTTGAGCAGACCCCTTCGCGACGGGAGTAAGCTGTATGGCGGCACCGGGTTTCACCCTGTCTTTTCCTAGTATCATAGATATCACGTCATTCATTTCATTAAGTCCTCTGATGAGGATGACACCAGAAAAGGCGTTAAACCGCGCTAGGAAGATTCATCTCACTTCATACTCGATCCCGTAGAGAAACGGGATAAGGTCTGGACATACATATATTCTCGGTCCAAGAACATTATTAGGACTCGTGTTAATAGCCATCTTCCTGTTATGCAAAGCATTCCACTTACCAGCCACGGGCCAATACCTCGTCTAGTAATTTTCAACAAGAGCCAGCTCGTTAAAGCGTATAAAGCGGCCATTTCACCGTGACATAATTTGCACATCACCTTCAATGGTAATGGCATTTTATAATTAGGAGTCTCGTTCCTCCAGAGGGCACAGCCGAGGAGAAATGTCAGGTGTGTTTCCATGACGACCTCAGCTATAGAGGTTCTTAACCTTTGTCGAAGACTCCTCTGGGCCAGCAATCTGATATCCCAAACTTTACGAGATACATTTTCAGACTCAAACCAGTTATATTTAATCAGCTATAATGATAAAGTGGTGTTTCAACGAGCTTTTACAAAGTAGGAAAACCGCGCTTTTCTTTTCAGAGGTTTCGCAAGCTGTATTTTCACGTTGTCAACAAATGTTACTCTAATACAGGACAAGCAAAAACTTGTCTCCACTTTAACTAAATGGTACCGAGCTCGATAGCTGCAGTCGCTTAAGCGCGGCCAGTATCCAGTATTCGGGAGATAGTAGGTTCGAACCCCACTGTCGGCAGCCCTGAAAATGGTTTTCCGTGGTTTCCCATTTTCACAGCAGGCAAATGCTGGGGCTGTACCTTAATTAAGGCCACGGCCGCTTCCTTTCCACTCCTAGCCCTTTCCTGTCCCATCGTCGCCGTAAGATCTATCTGTGTCGGTGCGACGTAAAACAACTAGCAAAAAAAAAATTAACTAAATGGTACGTGACCACGCGTTCTACAGAGCGGGCGTATTGCTTCCAGCCCAGTAGCAAACGTACTGCTTCGATTGTACCATCTCCTTTATCTCTCTTTAGAAAGGCAAAATCGTCAGTCGAGTTCAGGATGGCCTTTATCTCCCCCAGAAGCCTAGCCAGGATCGACCGATGAAAGGGGGTTATAATTACAAAATTATGATGTAACATAATGAAGGTGCTTGTGCGTGTGTGGTGCACAAATGCATGAGTGTCATTATGACATTGATACAGGTGAATTATGTTGCAGTACCGATACACTAAAAAATCTTACATTAAAATGCAGAGCAAGAACAATATGATCAAGATCAGCAGTTTTACAGCGAATAGTATGTTCAGATTACAATCTAAGCTCCAATTTTCAAAACTTCCTAGAAAATAGATTCAAGTGATCTGTTGGTTTTACAATTGTGTCTCTGTGAATGTTCAAACGAGCCAACCAATTGAGTCGACTTTCACTTGTTTACTGTCAGTTTCTGGTTTTATTTTCGTAAAAATGGGGGGTGTTTAACCTCCCAATACCCCTTTCCCCCCTCTGGTTACGCCCCTGATCTGCTCTTACGGATAAAGGAGACGAAGCCAGTGACGGGTTGAACCAGCTGATACAGATGCTTTACATCCAATCGGCAATGTTCCATTTCCTGATCTACGGTGACTTAAATACTCAAATATTTCACAATTTTTGCAATATATTTAATTTGGATAACCAATTTATTAAGGAAATTGTGTTAGCATCTCTGAAAGGCTCGTTAACAATAGTCATATACCATTTTTACTCTTTATAGTCTCTATTAGCTATATGTTTGTCCTATAAGGAGTGCCTCATGGCTTTCAGAATTATTGATTGATACGATTTTTTACCGAGCAATAGGTATAATATGGTATACTAATAATTCACAGACAACATATTTCACTTGACCTTTGTAGTTGTCAATCCGCTTTTTATGTAAGCTTTGTCTTCAAATGGGGGAAGCAGAAATAAATGTATTTCACCTGCAATGCGCTGGTTATAATTATATTGCCTTTTATTATTATTATTATTATTATTATTATTATTATTATTATTATTATTATTATTATTAGCATAATTTTCCCGCTGAAAAACACCGACTTTATTTATTCATTTATTAATTCTTGCCGTATTTATTTATTTATTTATTTATTTATTTATTTATTTATTCATTCATTCTTGCCAGTAGGCTACCGAATTCAAACCAACTAACCGCTCTTTTACGGAAGCGAACAACCGCTCTCGATGCGTTCGCCTTGCGTGAGGAAGTCAATGGAGCGTAGAGGCAGGCTGTTGAAAGCAGGCGCATTATAGAGAGTGTAGCAAAATTGAGTAGGTACTCCAACTTCTAGGGATGGCAGAAAAGACCCAATAAAGCGACTTTTTCATTTTTTGGCATTCATGGGTCTGAAACGAATTATTGACTTACAAAATTAGACATTATAATGTAAGGGTATAATTTAATTTTGACTCTCATGCTTCAAAACCTACACATTCTGTTAAACATGCCATGACGTCGGAATGCAATGTTTGTACTGTGACAACAGTGTTTCTTCGTTCGTTTAGAGCAGAGCTAGGGTGTATTTGACTCCAATTGAATTCTAGAAAAAGCTCGTCGCTCGGGTGCTTGCAGTTGGGTACTCGCTACAACACATGGGGTCTCTGAACGCATACATAAATGTTATTTTATTTTAGATTTTCCTGGTGCAGACCAAGACGCGCCCCAGCATCACACCTGCAATAGTGGACCCCCTTTGTCGAAAAACTACCTCTATACACATGTTTTTTGTTGAGAGCGAGTACATGAGAGTCCCAGGGAAAAACTATACCCTTCTACTCATCTGTTTCCGCGACGTGCCGGTGAGTCGGAAAATCTCCATCACGTACACTGGCGGGGGAAAAGCAATCTGTCATGGAAAAGAAAATCTGCCCCATGTCAGGAATGAAACCCCCTCTTCGCTGGGAGAAGAAGAATTTAAGGGTGGAAAGTTTCCCTTCTTAACAAATGAGCCTTTTTACACACCACTACAAGCTTCCTTATAACAATACGGTGAGAGTGCATTTAATGTAAATGCCTGCCTCGACTTTCACAATCAAAAATCAGGTTTCCAATAAGGAATCATTATTTGATTTTCCCTACTGAGAATGCTGTTTAATCAAAATGGATAGTTTTGAGGCTTTCCAATCGTTAGAAAAGAGAAAATCATCGCTTCACCCCCAGTGTAGGAGTAGACTCAACAGTTGGAATGCCACACATCTCCAAGACGCTGGCTAGTACTGAGTTGAGATAAATGCAAGCCTTCTTTGTAGCACATTGAAATGGCGATACCCGTGAATGCCAACCGACTGAGTCAAGACTGGATCCTCTAACCTTGAGTATAAGAAATTATCATCTGACCAATTACGATTCTTAGTCAGTCATCATCATCGTTAACGCTGGCTCTGGGATAATCATGTCATTTCTCAACTTCCTAGTCCCAAGACTCCGATCATAAACATGCCCTTATATACGATCTATATATGTATCCTCCTGAAATACCTAAATCATAACCCAGCCATTTTCCAATCATAAGCAAGTTCTTTCAGACAGAATAAAAACAATCGTTATGGCTTCAAAAATGCATTCACTAGTTACGGCTATAAAGAGTAATTCTCAACCAAGGAAAGTAATGTGTTCTGGGCTTCTTTGTTCTGAACCACTTTGTAGAGGATTCTTCGCGGTAGCTCTTTCTCTCTACCTTCTCACTCCAATATTACGCTAGCAATGTGTATATTAAGTGGCGTTCAGTTTACAAGCTACAAGACCTAGACAGTAAGTCGTATAGCTCATCCATGAGATAGCTACCGCACTTGAGCCATGTCTGGCAGAAGGCAAAAAGAAATAAACCCCAATTGCTTCTCGGAACGAGTTCGCATTTCTCATCTTAGTTTTTTTTTTTTTCCTTCGTCTTCTTTAGCCTTCATCAGGGAACACTCAGGCTCTTCTTCCTGCCGCACGACCGACTGACTGGCCGTTCGTGATGATCGACCATGGCCTAATGAAACGTGCAAACTTGATTAATCCATGCTTCCCAACAAGAATCTGTTACACGTAATAAATTCATAGTGAATTGCTTAAAAGTATACGATAAATCTGCGTAATCTATCAACAGGAAGGTATTAAGACACATAAACAGATATTTTAAAAATTACGAATGTTAGAAATAACGCTAGACGGGTTGCCTATCTGAGGTTGCAAAGGCGTTCTCAGTTCGATATCGGTTCGATTCCCCATCAGGAAGCTGAACAGACGAAATTTCCACTTCTACAAAGGCACATGACCCCTGAGTCTCTCTCAGCCTACAACAAGAATGAGTACCAGGTCAATTCTTGAGGGAAAAGGCGCCAAGTATAGAGCTAACTACTCTATTCCTGGTTACAGAATGTGGAAGCCTTTATTAGTAACTCTACTCCAGTAGGGTTTGTGCGGAGGTGACTTCGCTTCTTTTGGAAATAATGCCTGAGCGCTAAGAAGGGATGTGCCTTTAAAATGTTCAACTTGATCGAATAAAATGTTCTTATGAACCTCATCAACCACATTTTCTTCACTTGAGTCTTCGGTGAGAAACTGAAAGAACCGAGTGAGTTGACCGTGCGGTTAGAGTCGCGCAGCTGTGAGCATTAGTGAATAGTGAGTTCGAATCCCACTGTCTTCAGCTCCGAAGATGGTTTTCCGTTATTTCCCATTTTCACACTAGGCCGGGGCTGTAGCTTAATTCAGGCAACGGCCGATTCCTTCCCACTCCTAACTCTTTCCTATCCCATAGTTGCCGTAAGACCTATCAGCGTCTGTATGACGTAAAAAGAACCTGAAAGGATATTCAGCTTGTCCTCGTTATTTCTGGAGTTGCCAGCATCACACTAAATAATAATAATAATAATAATAATAATAATAATAATAATAATAATAATAATAATAATAATGGGGGCATGATTAGCTCAGTGGCTTAGTTTCTGGCTTCCCTCTCGGAAGGCTGAGGTGTCGAATCCTGGTCAATCTTGGGTCGAAATTTTCATCAAAAGAATTATGTGGCGTCAGGAAGGCCATCCGGTCATAAAACCCCAGCCAAAATAAAAATGAGTTTGGGTGGCTCCAGAAATAACTGGGATAAGCTGAAAAAAGAAATAATAATAATAATAATAATAATAATAATAATAATAATAATAATAATAATAATAATAATTGTAAAACGTCCTTTCAATTGCTATAGATTTTAAGAGACGGCAGTATAGTTGGAGGTCAATGACCCAGAGTTGTTGCAAACGCCTTGAAATGTCACCGACCTCAGCTGAGGGGTCGATGTCACTGTCTTGGGATCACAAGGACAACGGCTAAACCGACTTCACCACTAATGACGACATTTTGGGTTAAAAAGAAACACGCTTGGGGGTCTTACTGACTGCTGATATCGTGACCTCAACCGCGAATAAAATTCCATTTCAACCCCTATCGATTTTAAGGGAAATTTGAATGTCAAAATTTTGACCTGAAAAAGGGATTCGTTAGCGTGCCAAATAGTAGTTTTATAATACAGGTCCCTCATATAGATGCACTCTTAAAAGACTACCAACCTCAACCTATGAGAAAATAAAGAGCAGAGCATCACTAGATGGAGCCATCTGAGAGCCTGGCCGCTGGACATGAGGAGACATTAATGGCCTGTTTGGAAAGCTCCGAATAGGCTGAGAGTCGGTGTGGAAAGATCCAGAAATAATTTTAACAAGTGGAACACTGTTTCACTGCAGAGTTGAGCAGACAACTCAGGATCTATACCAGTACAGTCTATGTCCCACATCATGCACAGCGGAAAATATGCTGAAAGCAAAACATGAAGCTATATCTACGTTGCTCAATACTGGACTGAAGTTGTTTCATGCGGAATAATGGTTTTAGTTCAAATATATATGTGAAGTTTATTAGGTTAAATTAGTTATTAATCTCCCTATAAGTTTTCATTTGCCTGTTGTGATATTTTTGACTCGAGTGAAAATAAATAAATAAATAAATAAATAAATAAATAAATAAATAAATAAATAAATAAATAAATAATCATTATCACTATCATCCACGTCTTAAAATTTCTACGTTCACATGCTATGCCATTTGTTCTGTCTTCTGTCTGTTCTATTCTCCGCCAAGGTACTCAGAATGGTCGTTCTTATTTATCTATTGTCTGTTTAGTTCTGGTCTTGTTTTATTTTATTTATATTTACAATATTTAAAATATGAGAAAACATCTTGCACCAATTTTAGATCATTTTCTTTTGTATTTCTATAAAATTCTTCTTCTATTCCTCCGTTTTCTTTGGTCTTATTTTTTAAATTTGATTTTAATTTAATTTTGTTATGTAATGGCAGCATAAATATTTGTGTGTTAAGAAGGCAATTGGTTCTACTGCATATGTACTTTCAAATAGACAAATAAGTATATCAATTAATCTGTTATGAAATAAATATTGAATATTAGATCGGTAACGACCAACAAACATAATATACACGAAAACGACGCGGTTTTCGCCATTAGCAGTGTGCTTGTAATCCCATAAAGCAATTATTATTTCAGGTGAGTTATAGGATATTAACAACTAGTTTTGACAAGCTGCATGTGTGAGAACTTGTCGAGACTAGAGAGTTTATTGCCTTGATTTAAATAGGTCTCAACCCGCGGGCCATTTCAGTTTCCTCTGCCTAAGTGGCCTGCAGATGACGAGTACTTCAGTGCAAGGCCTGGCTTGAGGTCGACAACGCCCAAACAGCCTGATCCTCTTTATAAGGTGACACCAGCATCGTACTAATGGGACGTATTTGTAGCATCGAAGGTGACTCAGGTTTTAACTGTGAACCTCCTTGGTTCGGATCCTATTATGGGGACTTACGAGAAAGGATTGCAGTAAATTACGGAACTCGTCTAATAGCCAAGAATATGGGTGGAGGTAAAGCGGAAAGAAACATTAAATAAACTTTCTACAAATAAGGTATTTGATAATGATTAGTAAAAACACGAGAAGCTGAGTCTGACATTGGTTCCGCTTTATTGTGCTGGATTTTCATCATTCATCTTTCACATCTCTTCTGACCTCCCTTCGTCAAGACCTACTCGCCTTTTGACGTCGATTGTCCTATGGCGAAGTTCGGGGAGGAGCTTTTAAATGGGCCCAACGTATTCCCTGTTTGCCATTAGAGTAAGCCAGGATATTTTCATTGATATTTTCACTACCGCAAAATTGGACATATCTTTACCGCAAAATATTAGAAATCACTACCGCAAATATAAAGTGTACAACAGCTTACCTTTAAAACAGGCAGCGTTGCACGTTGCTTGCCCCGGTAAAACACTTGTTCTCAAGTGGGATAGGCTGGAACCGATGTGAATTCGTTTTACGTACTCCAGTAACGGTAATTCACCACGTTGATATTCGTCCCACAGTTTAGTAGCAACACGATGAATTTTACGGTCACGTCTATTTGTTTTTCTTATAATGAGGCCACAACACTAGTTGCAAATCGAGGATTGTGGCAACGTTTAGTAAATTCTCAGAGGCTTGCAGACTGAACGCTGAAAGGCATAACAGTCTATAATGATAATGTATGTATGTATGTATGCACTATGTTAAATCAGAGATAAGTTTTTCCTTGCAATTGCTTTAAAGCTTCTGTAAACTCGTGGATAGAAGGATAGGGTTTGTAAAATTGTTTTAAATGTTGATGAAACTACTCCGCAACATTTGTAGTCCTGATTTCATCTGTTGATATACTGGCCTATAAACTAGGACGAAATTTAGCCATCTTCACTTACACAGTTTTGAAGTACATAGTCTAGAAATAAAATGTAACTGGTTGTAAATGGGAGCAATACTACGAACCCTACGAACGCATCCCCGACTGTGCTTGGAGGTAGGCATCTTTTGCAGTAATGAAAAAAGTATTTTTTTGCGGGAATGAACATTAATTTTTCGGAATTTCTTTCACGTTTTTGCGCATTTGATATCCAGCCGTGAATTCAAATCCCGCCGGCGCGTCGGCAGCATTTAAGATGATTTTTCGTGGTTTCTCATTTTTACAACCGGCAAATGCCAGGGAGTAGACCCACCTTAATTAGGGCCACGACTAGTGGTTTACTATTACTAAAACGTTTTCATTCCGTACATTGAATCCCGGATGCACTGATGCACTCTGCGACGGTGGCTTGATGTAAGTTTCACGTGGTATGCTGATACGTTCTGCTCCTTCGTGTTTCCCATGATTAATGTACCACGTAGAGTTGTAGAAAATGAGTTCTAACACGCAAATAAAGCCGCACCGTATTGTTACATTCTGTACACTGTAAAGCTTAATATTGAAAATTCGCAGTCATTCGACCGGGTCAGGAATAAAATGAATGAAGCCCCCATCTAGCGGCGAGGATAGGAAATGTGCCGGCTGCCGAAGCCTGCCGCACTCCTCTGGGGCAATGACAAATGACTGACAGATTTTTTTTGCTAGGGGCTTTACGTCGCACCGACACAGATAGGTCTTATGGCGACGATGGGATAGGAAAGGCCTAGGTGTTGGAAGGAAGCGGCCGTGGCCTTAATTAAGGTACAGCCCCAGCATTTGCCTGGTGTGAAAATGGGAAACCACGGAAAACCATCTTCAGGGCTGCCGATAGTGGGATTCGAACCTACTATCTCCCGGATGCAAGCTCACAGCCGCGCGCCTCTACGCGCACGGCCAACTCGCCCGTTGACTGACAAATGAAATGAAATTGTTAATGGAGAGTGTTGCTGAAATGAAAGACGTGAGGAAAAACCGGAGTGCCCGGAGAAAAATCTGCCCCGCCTCCGCATGGTCCAGCACACAGCCGGGATTTGAACCACGGTGGTGGTGGTGGTGGCGGCGATGGCGGCGAGTGTTTGAAGAGGAAGAACGACTGCGCAATCATCATCTATTAACACTAGTCAGAGAGAAAGTGGAAGAGGTCCAATCCTTCGAAAAATGAAGGTATCGGCAAAAGAAAAGGAAAGACCATGAATGGCGTGAAAAAGAAAGATTTCCCAGGCCTCGCCAATCTAATAGCGTCGGGGTCGGTATAGAACACGAGTTGGCAAAGGGAGGTCGGGTGGGAGAGATGAAAGCGAGGAGTCTGGTACAAGCGAGACTTAGCTAGGGAATCCGTGCCCCCCCCCGTTTATTCACCTCTTACGACAGGCAGGGGATAAAGTGGAGCTAATCCACCGGTGGGTACCCATGGAAGGCAATGCCTCTGAAACCCATCAGGTAGCATCTGAACCCAAGGATAGCGGCGACTGCAAGGGCTCCGGGTTGGAGCGGCATTTTAGATCCCATGGAGAGTTGGCGCCAGCAAGTGAATTCGGTCGTAAAACTTTTCCCCAGAATGAGCAACAGACCCGCCCGAAGGCTGGAAACTGTGCAAGATGACGATGATCTGTTGATCTGTAGATCTTGTTGTTGTTGTTGTTGTTGTTGTTTGATACATGATTATTCTCAACAGTTTCTAATTTTAACATTACTTTTGTACTGCAAATTTTAACAGAAACTCTTATTGAGGGCTAGCTTTTGCAGATTGCTATAAATACCGTCTCTTTTTATGCTTAACCATTCTTCTACGCATACTTTGGGTCCATCGTTGACGGTTTAGAGAGCGCAAAAAATCTCTCTGATGGAAGTTTTTGTGTCTTCCTTGACGTCCTTCACTAAAATCTCTCCTACTTGGCTCCCTTTAGTCCTCGATAAATGTTCTATGCAATGGTGAAACTGCATCAAAATCCATTCGGAGCTTCTAGAGATAAGTTCGCACAAATACAGACACAGACCGGTATTTAATTTAATAGTTGTACCTATAAATGTTTGACCCTATAACTTTTAAGACCCCCACATTTTTCATTCTTCGAGAACATTTTCTTTTAGCTCGATCATTCTTGTAATATTCTACAAGATGAGAACATGCGAATCGTCTCATAAAATAATAATAATAATAATAATAATAATAATAATAATAATAATAATAATAATAATCACTAACAATAAATATAAATTACATTCTGAAAGATTAGTTATTTTCTTCGCCTTTAAAATATTGTGTTATCGAGTTCCATCTTGTTTCTAACAGTGAGCATAATGTCGGAAGCTCTGCCTTTTGAATTCCTCTTACAAGTTTAAAGTTCCTACTAATGTACTTAGACATCGAATGGAGAAGACAAATGTTAATTAAATGTAAATGTCTGTCTAGATGTGACATTCCTCCACCTCACTTCCATTTCACCACAATGAGACCGATAACAAGAGAAGGCTCCACAAGTTCAAACTAAGTGAAATGTCCATAATTATTCAAAGGGAAACTTGCTGTACTCTGATAAAATGAATAAGACAACCGCTTTCTCCTGCCTTGAACTGCCCAGAAAGAGTTATAATCCAGAAGGCTTAGACAGCCAAGCAAACCAACAAAAGACAGGCAGACCACCAAAGTTAGCTAGCTTTTGTTTCGACAGAACCTCGCGCGCGCTTCCTAACCTCAGATTTCTGCCGACTATGCGTCTCATATTTCGTAATAAACGAATATAAAAACTTCCAGTTACATGCTTTGTATATAAAGTAGGATTATAAGCAAAGAAGAGAACCTTCATAATGTCTACTACGTAAATATTTGTGTCTCTCTCTCTCTCTCTCTCTCTCTCTCTCTCTCTTCCCCTTTTCCAACAGAACAACACAGGTGCAGGCACTGCTGAGGGCAATCGTCCTACTCGAAGCCAGAAATTATAGGCACATTTTTCTCCGATGCGTATGATGTATTAATTGTACTAATATGCAAAATATCCGTACACTCTGACAAGTCACATTTAGACTTCTATTCAACTAAAGAATAAATTAACTGTTTAGGCCTGATGCCTACACCTTGTCTAGAAGATCATTCTGTAGACAGCTAAACAATATCGAAGGGACAAGATAATCCCTTCGTGAAAGGATTAATGCAGCTGATCGGTGAGCAGAAACTAAAAAGTTCGAGTCTCAAGTGTGGGGATACAGTAAGCTCTTATGCTTAGAATAAGACCACGAAAAGAGAAGCCATTCTCGTCAAAAATTAATCTGAGCGATGGGATTGAAATTAACCACAATCTTGGGATGTCCATATTGAATGGTTATTAATTTCGGGGAAAGGGCAAATGAAATAGGACTCACCTTCATAGCCATCATTCCATGAGGGTTTAAGGAAATTTTCATCTTTTTTTATAATTTGTTGTCGCGAACTATCCTCATAACCACTTCTTATCATCAAAAACTATACCACTGAAGCAATAATCATTTGATCATGAGTTTCGAGTGTGATAACTCAGTAACATCGCCTCTAACTTCTCAGCTGCGATTGAGACTAATTCTTTTCAGTGTACCGGTAAGTAAAATTGTGTAATGAAGAATATAGTTCTAGTCCATGACTTTTGGATTCCAGCTCAAACTGTAGGCCCGTGATTTGTGATTAGAAGATGAATAAGATTTCAAATTGGCTCGCTAGTTTGATTTCTTGCTGGTTTTCACTTTTACACTCGTGGTACACTAGAATAAAGCTTAAGACGTTCTGAGAAAAGAACTAAATACGCAAGTCGTCAAATGTTCCTCGAGCGTTTCGCAAGGAGTTAAAACATGAGTTTAAATATGAATAATGCACAACACAACGCTCAACGACTACTGATATTACCTTTGTCTTGAGATTGTAAAACGTAAAAAAATGCACGTTCATGACCTATTACACTGCAAACGTACAGTCGACATTGCGTTAGCACACTTATACTGGTTGACGAAGGACAGCTATAAAACTCAAACTTCATTTCTTTCCAGTCAAGTTTTAATGGCTAATCAATAGGCCGTCATGAACTACGTAATTAACTTTTACAACGGGCCATGTATTAACTACAGCTGCGGGATAATTGAATCCCTTTTTCAAACTGCCCGAAGAACAGAGAACAGTCCTGGCAAGAGTTCTTCTGTTTTTCAATGCCGTTCATCGATCCTTCAACTCCCACCTCTCTCTCTCTCTCTCTCTCTCTCTAGATGATGGCTTCATTCATTCCATTCCTGACCCGGTTGAATGACTGGAAACAAGCTGTATATTTCATTTTCATTCACGGGGTTTGTACGGAAGTATTGTTTTTTCTGCAAATATACTTGTTTATTTTTCCTACTAGTATCTACATTTTTGTAAACATTATTTATTTATTTATTTATTTATTTATTTATTTATTTATTTATTTAATTTTTTTGTCTTTAATAGTGGCGAAGTTAGGACTCATGGTCCTCTCTTACACTTAACCACGTCATTATACAGAAAAACCGTAGAGAATATTAAATATTTTAAAAGAAACTAATTTGTATCATAAATTCAAAATAAATAAATAAATAAATAAATAAATAAATAAATAAATAAATAAATAAATAAATAAATAAATAAATAAATAAATAAAATGTGTTCATTTGCTTAAAAACGTCGCCGTGTAATTAAAGATGGTTTTTTTTCACTTTTTTCCTCGGATTTTAAATGTTGGTATTTAGACCTTTTTTTCTAATTATAACATTCATATATGCAAATATTCGTCTTTTCTAGTGTATAAATGAATGTCTTTACAGAGACTTCAATTATTAATTCATGTAAGCATGCAAGCTTGTGGTCTGCTGATCTCGTGACCACAGACACGGCATCTCCAGTTTTACGTGGATCGGGAACACAGGGAAGTGAATTTTCATTTCAAAAATCAGACGTACATCAGACGAACTGCAGTGCCTTAGTGAAAGCCAATACCACTCTGCTATCACACCACTCAGGTCATGTAGTTGATAAACAGGGTTACTGAATACGTATTTTTACACAGTATCATCTGTAATTGGAAGCTTGTATGTACTGCAAGGTCAACGAACATATTCTATTGTAATCTACAGCCAATAAATTATATATTATCTTTCGCCATAGTCCCCATCCGGTTGGGTTCCAGTGCTGGCCTCTCACGAATTTAGGACTGGCTTGGAAGATAGAAATACGGGTACAATATCACTATCCCCCATCCTTAAAAATATTGCTTAGGTTTTTCACTCCTACACCAGCCGAGTAGAAGAAGCTATTAATCAATGAGAGAGTAATTCTACAAATAGTTCCAACATATCCATCAATTAGCTAATGATTATTGGACGAAAACGGGAGGAAAAAGGAAGGAAGGAAAAAGGGAGGAAAAGGGAAAAAGGAAGGAACTAGATTAGACGAGGAAGAAAGTCCGAAATGGAGCGAACTTGAGTTACCGGCCTGACTCGTTCAGTTTCCCCTGCGTGCTCGGCAGTTCAACACATCTGGTTGGCTGTTTGCCTTCCTCGTCACAAAGGTCAGGCCGAGTCTGTGTCGTGTTGTGCAGTACCGCTTCAAGATCACACACAATACCTAACAGAACAGCTGGAGCAGACATTTCACAACCAGTTCCACAAGCTAGGTTATGGACACGCGGTCGTGATTCATAATTTGAGGCTGTTAAAGCTCACAAATATAATTTTCTGAATAATTAATGGTAAGTCAACAATTTATTACACTTGTCATCCTTGTCTATGAACGAAATGCAATAAAACCTGCCAGTGAGTCGTATAAACCATTCAAATTACGTCATTCACCTTGGACCAGGGACTGATCGAGGTTAGAATGTCATGGTGTAATGTGATGTTTCTTGTTTAGTCTCTAAACGACCATTCATCAATATATTATGACCAGTATTATTTCTAGGCCCAGCTCCTTGGCTGAACGGCCAACATACTTCCCTTTGATCCAAAATGCCCCCAATTCGATCCCCGACTGGGTCGGGGATTTTAATCACGTCTGATAAATTATTTTGACCCGGGTTTGTCCCAACACTTTCCTCTTCATATTCAGATAACACACTACACTACCAACCACCACAGAAACACGTAATACTGATTACATCCCTCCATATAGGGTTGGCGTCAGGAAGGGCATCCGGCCACAAAATAAGGCCAAATCCATACGTGCGAAGCAGCACCAACGACCCCACAGATTAAGATATTTGTGATAACGCCCAAATAAAACAAATTGTGAATAGAAGCAGATTATACGCACTGCACCTGATAATAATAATAATAATAATAATAATAATAATAATAATAATAATAATAATAATAATAATAATAATAATATTCGTAGTATGACTTTTAGCGTCGGGAGTATGTCCGAAGACATGCTCGGCTCGTCTGGTGCACTATTTCTGTTTGACGACTATGGGAGACCTGCGCTTCTGGGTGTGGGATGATGATGATAATAATGAGTTGGGGAGAGGTTGAAACCCGGTGTCGCCGCATAGCCTACTCCTGTCGAACACCACCAAGGGGTCTACTCACGGCTTAACGTCTCCATCTGACGAACCAATCACCAGCAACAGCGTCATATGCCCTCGGAGGGGTTTGGAATTCAGTCCAGGCTTTTGGTACGCAGTCTATTGATTAGAAATTGTATGATGCCTTAAAGATCATGCTCACCAGTCGGACTCATAGCAATAATAATAATAATAATAATAATAATAATAATAATAATAATAATAATAATAATAATAATAATAATAATAATAATAATAAATGCCGAAGGTTCTTTCAATAGCTTACGGCTTTAAAAGACGCCTGAGAGACAAAATATTTCCCCGAAGAGGATCTTCTTCTTCTTCTTCTTCTTCTTCTTCTTCTTTCGAATGGGCCAACTTTGGACCACGCTTATTCAACTATTGGGCTTTGATCTTTGCCCAGTATTGTCGCATCTTCTGCTGGTGTAACTCCTTTCTCTCTTCTGTCCAGGGGGGGGGGGGGGGGGCTACCTTTCCTTCGGTATTTTTTTAATATAACAGTAAATCTGCTTATAAGGGTCCCTCGTATTTGAACACGCTTAACTGTCAATCGACAGCACCAGTCTTGATGTTTCTCCGTGGTTTCATATTTTCACACCAAGCTAAAGGGTACCTTAATTAGGGTCACGGGCGTTACCTGCCCAGTCCTAGCCCTTAACACTATCCCATCGTTGCCGAAAACCTACACGAGTTCGATGTTAAATGTACAGAAAACAAAGCATGCTTTTAGTCCATATTATTATATCGCAGTCTAGATACATTTGACGAACTGGTATGAATAAACTGAATTAAATTTAATTTATTCCACTGCTTGAGTCGATAATATTTTACGCTCGACCCAAATAGGTTTCACAGACCCCATCTTTTTCATTCTTTGAGAGCGTTATTTTAGCTCGGCCCTTATCATAATATCGCACCAGAGGCCCAGAAACCACAAATAGTTTCATAAGACAACAACAATAACAATAATACAAAATAACACCGTGGTCAAAGCAAAATGCCTGCATGCCAGTGAATGCCTGTCCATGAACTACAAGCTGGAGAAGCTAGAGGTCTTGGAAAGAACAATCATTAGAAAAATTATGGGAGTTGTCCAAACTGAAAGAGATGTAAACTTCGGAGCAAGAAAGAAGTTTACCAGAAGGTGGAAAGAATCTCGCAGACCATGAAAGAAAGGAGACTGACGTTTCTCGGACATCTGTACAGAATGAACGCAAACAGACTTATCAAACAGATATTTGATTCTTCCCTACTACAGCATGGATTAAGAAAACGAAGAAGGATATGGAAAGGTTAACGTCTTGGAGATCCAACTGTTAGAAAGGAATACATTTAGGAACAGAGCGAAAAATCTGGAAGCGGTTCAAACCGCAGGAAGAACTAAGAAGACCGGAAGGGTCTGGACATATGAACAACGGAAGCACACCAGCGAACGCATGAAGGAGTATTGGTCAAAGAGAAAATTTCGCTTGTAAAATAATAATAATAATAATAATAATAATAATAATAATAATAATAATAATAATAATAATAATAATAATAACAATAATAATCTCGGACAATTGTGCAGAATGGACACAACATGACTAACCAAAAAGTTATTTGACTACCTGTGAAACATGAAGACAACGACGGCATGGATTAAGGAATTTCGCAAAGATCTAGAGAAGTCCAACATCCAAGAAGTTCAGATGCTAGATAGGAAAATATTTCGGACCATTATTCAAAATTTGGAAAGGTTTTAAGTCGAAAAAACTACAAAGACGGGAAGAACCTGAACGGATGAACAGAAGAAACAACATAACGCCCATATGAAGGAGTACTGGAGGAAGAGGCAAGTTCAAAGGAAAATGTAGCGTGATCTACAATGGTCAATTAGCAAATAAATAAATAAATAAATAAATAAATAAATAAATAAATAAATGCATACATAAATAAATAAATAATCAACAATGAATATAATTAAGATTGGGAGGGTTAGGTATCTTCTTTAAAAACACCGTGTTATGAAGCTGTAGCAAGAGAAAGGAAGGATCCAACCCGCGGCCCTTTGAACCGAAAACCTTTGAGCGGACCATTCAGGTAAGGAGCTTTGGATATTCCACCACTGATTATCAATGGGAGCGAACGGGTCAAACGAGACAATCCAACAGGCTAAATGAAGAAGACTGGCATAGATATTTCATTTTTACAGTAAATTCACATGCATATAGGGAATGATTTAACATAATTTTTGTTACTCAAGTTTGCAAGGAGTTTTAAGTGACAATCACGTGATCGTAAGCCACGGGAGCCACGAGGTGTCTGAACCACGCCTTAAATTTTATTTTCAGAATTTTCACCAACATTGGCCGAGAGTCCAATTACAATATTGTCTTGCTGAGAAGCTAGTGACTGTATTACTGATCTATTAGTTAAGGGTCGACACATATATACAGTTCATGCGTCAGAATTTAATTGGAGGTGTGTTCACATAATTTTGGGCGGCCTGTAGCCTAATAATGAGGACACATTGCTCAACAAGCAAGCTCTACATTAATTAATGGCCAACTAGCACGTCTGGGGCCGTGCTAGGGTCACACAAAGCATGTTTGGCAGATCACAATCAGCCGTTTATCTTCACTCTGGCTGGCCAGCATCGCATTGTTGCGAGAATCTTTCCTCCTCGCGCGCTCTCTCAACATTGCGGATTCAAAGTGAAAGTGAATAGAACTACGACGAACACGTACGGCACCAACAAAGTAGTCAGTAAATTTCAAGCATTCAGTAGAGTTCAATGCCATTTCAATGCAACAACCTGCCTAGAGGTTAAACAAAAATAATTTCTTGAACAGGGTTTGTGTTGTGCGGTTGTTGTTGTTATTTCATATAAGATACCTGGAGCTTTATAATCAGCCGTTCCGTGGACGTAGTGGGTGTATCAATTTTGCCCGATATCATGGTTCAGAACTGGCAAGTTCCATTGTCTACTGTTATAGCAGGATTCAGTAACAGTACACGACCTACTAAGATGGTTCTCAAAACTGTTTCATAAACCCTTGAACACATCTACTTAGCGTGTCATTTTAAGGAGAAAAATATAAACAGGTATATCCGTGTGCTGTAATCTAGTAGAAAGGCACTCGCAAATAATTCATTACATGTAACAATGGATTTATCGTACTCCATTTGCCTATTACGAAAAGTGAAAGTGGGGTGGTTCGCATTTACGATTGGGTATATTCATAACTACGTATTCAGTAATGCTCAAATATCCGAATGCAATCCCATGTTACGCGCTATTTATGAACGGATAGCTTGTGCTAACCATTCACTTAACATCAAGTATTCTGCGATTTCAAAACTAATAATAATTAAACATGTTATACTAACAACCAATGTTTGTTCATCCTGCATTAAAGATAGTCCATTTCTACCAATAATAATAATAATAATAATAATAATAATAATAATAATAATAATAATAATAATAATAATAACAATGAGTGGCCTCCAGGGAGGTGCAGGTCTTTCGAGTTGACTCCTTAGAGGTGACCTGCGCATCTGTGACGACCGGGTCTTACCTATGATGAATCCAATGGCGACACTAACAGTCTCCAAGTCGTAGGAATTAACTAACGAAGTTAAAATCCCCGACCCGGCGGAAATCGAACCCGGGACCTTTTGAACCAAAGGCCAACACGCTAACCCCCCTTTATCCATTGAGTCGAACACTATATTAGCAGTGTGGAATGAGCTTCAATGAAGCATGTGCACGGATTTTTAGCAATACACGGACTTCTCGTAGATCAAACCAAATGTGTCGAACCAATGCTCTGCTGTCAGAACCACTCAGTTCAGCCATTTTTACCAAACTGAGCGTTGCAAGTACAAAATGTTGAACTAAAAACAAACAAACAAACAAACAAACAAACAAACAAACAAACAAACAAACAAACAAACACACACAAGTGAAGTTTAAACAAAGAGGTCAGATTAAATTGTAGACAAAATACATTTAGAATTTAGCAGGTATAGTTTATGCCTGTCCCACGGAGTAGAAGTAGCGTACCTGCCTCTTACCCAAAGACCCCAGATTTGATTCCCGGCCAGGTCAGGGATTTTTAACCTGGATTTGAGGGCTGGTTCGAGGTCCACTCAGCTTACGCGATTACAACTGAGGAGTTATCTGACGGCGAAATGGCGGCCCCGGTCTAGGAAGCCAAGAATAACAGCCGAGAGGATTCGTCGCGCTGACCACACGACACCTCACAATCTGCAGGCCTTCGGGCTGAGCAGCGATCGCTTGGTAAGCCATGGCCCTTCGGAACTGTTGCACCATGGGGTTTGGTTTGGTTTGGTTTTAGGTACAGTTTAGATTATAAACGACGGGATAACCAATCAGATCTAAAGTATAACTGAAGCCTCATCACTATCATCGGAACCTCCTTTTCATTTTACAAGCGGTACTCAATTTGTGTATGACATAAGCCGGTTAATGTCTGCCCTGTCGCCGATGGCTGACTGCGATTTACTTGGCGCCTGTCTTAGAAATAAATTTGTATTCATTCACTGCCAGTAATACTTTTTAGTTAATGCATGTAGTGTATTTCAATGGCATATCCAGGCTTCCTCAGCTTACGGTATGCACCGCAGCTTCAAGGTAGAGCCAAAAGTTTCGCTTCACGCCTTTCGTGCGAGACTGAAGATATACTGTATCAACGAAATATTAAGATGGTCTCATAATCAGTATTTTAGAAATTGGTGAAGTTTTCAATGCCGATAAGAAGAGCTCCGCGCTTTTAGGTGCTAGATACGGTGGTCACGGATCTGGGCTGTGCTGGTAATGTCTGCTATTCTTTGGAGCACAATTACCAGATTATCAGGACATCGTTTACATTGACAGGGCGGCCGATTCACGGAGAAAGGATGTCGAAGTAAGACAATGAAAGGCCATGGAAGGTTGAAAAATGGAAGACTTTGTAGCATTTGCAAACACAGACATATCGCGAGTGAAAGAGAACAAGAGTTTTTTTTTTTGCTAGGGGCTTTACGTCGCACCGACACAGATAGGTCTTACGGCGACGATGGGATAGGAAAGGCCTAGGAGTTGGAAGGAGACGGCAGTGGCCTTAATTAAGGTACAGCCCCAGCATTTGCCTGGTGTGAAAATGGGAAACCACGGAAAACCATTTTCAGGGCTGCCGATAGTGGGATTCGAACCTACTATCTCCCGGATGCAAGCTCACAGCCGCGCGCCTCTACGCGCACGGCCAACTCGCCCGGTAAGAAGAGTTAACCAAGGGAGATCGAGCAAGACGAAAGCAAAGCCTGATACAAGTAAAGCCGGCTGAGTAGCTCAGGGGGTAGAACGCTGACCTTCTGAGCTTAAGTTAGCAGTTTTGATCGTGGTTCAGTCCGCTGGTATTTGAAGGTGCTCATATACGCCAGTCTCGTGTCAGTAGATTTACAGGCACCGGGCGAGTTGGCCGTGCGCGTAGAGGCGCGCGGCTGTGAGCTTGCATCCGGGAGATAGTAGGTTCGAGTCCCACTATCGGCAGCCCTGAAGATGGTTTTCCGTGGTTTCCCATTTTCACACCAGGCAAATGCTGGGGCTGTACCTTAATTAAGGCCACGGCCGCTTCCTTCCAACTCCTAGGCCTTTCCTATCCCATCGTCGCCATAAGACCTATCTGTGTCGGTGCGACGTAAAGCCCCTAGCAAAAAAAAAAAAAAAAGATTTACAGGCACGTTAAAGAACTTCTGTAGGAGAAAAATCCGGTACCTCAGCATCTTCGGAAAATATAAAAAGAATTTAGTGGGACGTAAAAACCGATAACATTGTTATATGTAACGTTTAGAGACTTTAAAAGCACGAACTTAATACAACTGAGACAAGATGCACAATTCTTCCCCTGGTATGACATAATGATAAAGAGCGACATTGACGAGAAAGTGGAAATATTTAATTCCCATTTACACGAATTGTACAACAAACATGCACCAAAGCGTAATGTGAGAGTAACACGCCCGCCCTGTCCTTGGCTGACTACTGATGTGAAGACTATGATGAAAGAACGAGACGCACTACACCGACGTTATAAGCAGACTCAACTAGCTGACGTACATGAGCAGTACCGTGTTCTTCGAAACCGAATTAAACTTGTAATTCATAATAAGAAATTTAATTATTTCTAGCATTTAAATACGCTAAACATGACAACAACAACCTAATCTCATGCTCTGTGGTGAAGCTATTTCCTTTTCAGAAGTCTGTAAAAAAACCTAGGCGTTGTCATGAATTACACATTGAAACTGAAATGACCATATAACAAGTGTCTGCAGGAGAGTATATGCATCTCTTCACCCTCTACAAATGAAACAATCTATTATTCATATAACATGAAAATAAAATTTATTCAAACTCTCATTTTTCCAATAATTTATTACTGTGACGTCGTACTAACCGATGCAACTGCAGAACAAACTATGAAACTTCAAAGGGCAAGGAACTCTTGCATATGATTTATATTTTCTTTGAACTTTAGGACACATATTTCCCCTTATTATGAGAAGTTATCCTGGCTGAAAATCGATCAACTAAGAAATCTACATACTGCGACACTAATTTTTCGACTTCTGAACGAATCTATACCTGAATACCTATCCTCACATTTTAACTTCCTCTCATCTATCCATGGACATAATACCAGATCGACTTTTACCCTTATGATACCGTTTAATCACTCATCTGTATACATCTACTCACTCCTAGTGTCTGGGGCAAGACTATGCAACACACTCCCTGTCAGTATACGTAATAGCACTTCAGTAGTCTCATTTAAACGGTCTTGTCGAGATTTCCTCTTAAATACGTGACCAGTGTGTATGAATGTTAATGTGTATGAGTGCAAGTATGATTTGGAGCTATTGTTAAGTGATGTAGATAGGCCAGATGTATTAATCATTGAAAATAACAATCATAATATGTTATAATATTACTCCGTTAATTTAAGTAGTTTCCGAGACTGTTAATGTTATTTTTCCAAATTATGTAACTATGTACTGCATGTTGTAGTTAAGTGTAAGAGAGGACCGTGAGCCCTAACTTCGCCACATATAAAGGCATAAAATAAATAAATAAATAATATAAAAAAAGTAAAGCAGTAGGAATGCCAGGCAGAGTCGGGTCACGTTGTCTCCAGGCACTTCTGACGATAGGTATGTCTCTGGAAGGAGAAACAGCATGACCTCTTGATGAAGAAAAAGAAAATTAGGTGAAGAAAGTGAATAACGAAAGATGACAAAGAAAGGTGAGACTCACCACGGCCTCGCAAATCTAACACCGTCCGGGTTGGAGGGGAGGATTTGTAAAGGAATAATTTTGACTGCAGGCTCGTTACATAATTGTGCTATATGCCATACTGTCATCCTAAGCCTAAAGGGCTTATCAGAAGTATTTTTTAAAAAATTCGTCACTTTACATATTTCCTCAGCAAAGTAGCCGTATCTCATTTAGAAAGTGATGATAAACGCTAAGGATCGACGCCGTACCTCAGAAGTTTAATGGAATCCTAAGCTAATTTTCAGTATTGTGGTTTCCTTAACTCTTACCCGGAGGCCCCGGGTTCGATTCCCGGCCAGGACAGGGATTTTTACCTGGACCTGAGGGCTGGTTCGAGGTCCACTCAGCCTACGTGATTAGAATTGAGGAGCTATCTGACGGTGAGATAGCGGCCCCGGTCTAGAAAGCCAAGAATAACGGCCGAGAGGATTCGTCGTGCTGACCACACGACACCTCGTAATCTGCAGGCCTTCGGGCTGAGCAGCGGTCGCTTGGCAGGCCAAGGCCCTTCAAGGGCTGTAGTGCCATGGGGTTTGGTTTGGTTTGGTTTCCTTAACAATGCAGCCGTAACTATGAGATGGATAGTTAAAGAAATGCAAGTAGTTATCAGTACATAAAAGCTTTGATTTTGAAAAGTGATAGGGTTTGTAATGTAGGAAATTAATCACATGTCAAACGTTAGAATTTCTTGCCCCTTAGACTTACGACGGCAGTATATTCCTAACGTCTACAGCGTTTTGAAAAGTTCCTCTTTCGTACGAGTAGATGTGGTTTGCAGGACACACAGTGACAGATGACTGAGTAGTTCAGAACTTTACCGAGCAGGTTGGTTAAGCGGTCTAGGTCCAGTAGCTATAAGCTTGTGATTGAGAGTAGCAGCTTTGAAGATAGGTTTTACAACCCTTTCTCATTTGCACAAAAGGCAAAATCCAGGGCTGCGCATTAACAATTAAAGCCATGGCCACTATCTTCCCAATCCTGGTTCTTTCCTTTCCTCGCCGATAGCGCCAAATGTTAGCGTGAGGTTCAACAGGTAACGAAATGAACTAAGTCCAAATGTTTAGTCACAAACGTTACAGCGCGAGGAAATGTGGCGGAAAATGTTGTCCAGACTGGCTGTCAATAAAAAGCACGCCTTTATAGTCACTGTACTTTATCCTACTTGTCAGGAATGACAGACCAGACCGTGAGCAATATACGATTTAGTTCTGTGTATGGTTTTGCAAATTAGTCAGAAAGTGATAAATTTTTCCAGACGCAGAAAATAATAATAATAATAATAATAATAATAATAATAATAATAATAATAATAATAATAATAATAATAATAATTCCATGTACAGTATGTATTGCTAGCCTGGTGTCAGCCCATGTCCAACGAAAATGGCCCGACATCTACCATGAACAGTAAACTGCCTCAGTATCGTGAAGGACAAGCGTTGGGTGTAGCATACGAGTTGCAGGGATGTTGCGGATAGCACAAACCCTCAGTCCCCAAGCCAAGGGAATTAATCAAGAATGAATTCCCTTGATTGGGCCGGGATTCGAACCAAGGCTCCGAGGATCGAAGGTCAAGACAGTGACAACTCAGCTATGGAAACGGACACGCCGGAAATACACAACACAGCCTCACATTACTTCAGTACATGCATGTAGGATTTTTTTTCTAACATAAGTACTTCACGCCACTTAAACTACTGCTAGACATTTTAGGAGACATCGAATTGCAAAAATGTTGCCCTGATACGAATTTCTTAACGCACAAATTAACCTGTAGATATGGGTAACCCTCACTCTGAATCACCCTTAAATGCCACCGATCTCAAACTAAATCGAACCTACTATCTTGGGAGCGGAAGGCCAGCAACTAATCAGCTGTGCCACTGCGGTGACGTCATGACACGGAGATGTCGCATTTAAACATCTTTAAATGCTATCGACTTCAGCCAGGATCGAAGCCGCAATCTTGGGAGCAGAACGCCAACGACTTACGGACTGCGCCATTAAGGTCAAGGTTCAAGTCGAAACGGTGATCAGGAAAGTCAATATAAAACCATCATAGCACTTTACCTAACAGCGCTGACATAATCTGTATGTAAGTACAGTAGATAGTACTGGAGTGACACGTTATTGCCTGAGGTAATTGTAATGGAAGAATTTTTTAATTGACAAAGGAGGGAAAATGCGTACAGACGTACGAGAACAGGTATGTTGTGATGTAGCCTAGGTTAGTAATTACACACAGCTTCAATGACCTCTCTTCAACAGCACGACGCGTATGCCAAGACCAGGTCAGTGAACCTGTATTCTGCATGCCTGGCCTGAGTCAAGGTTGGTGTCCAGTTCGCCTGTTCCACGAGTCACTGCTCCCAGTGGGTGGACATTGCTTGCAACTCTCAGAAGTGCCATTTGGATTTCTCTACCGGTTTTTATTTATTCTATGCATGGGCTTCTTCCTTCCGATCTCTCTGCACCGAAGGATTCACAGGATAATGTCAAGTGGATGAGAGCTAGAACCAACAAAGAAATCTTCTAGCTGTCATTTTAAGTACAAGATGAGTCTATAGCCTATCTCAAAACAAGTATCTGGAATACGAACCCCTCGGAGACTAATCTCTTCTTTATGTAGTGATTTTGGTCCGGATTTCTCTTGTTCTGGGTTTCTATAGACACGTTCTAGTTCGTGAACCAAGGATAATGGCCGAGTGACCTAGTAAATGGTCCTAAGAGCCGGGACATTAGTTGCTATGTAACGGAAGTGGGCATTTCGAACAAATTCTGATTGTGAGTCGTGGTGTTCCTTGTGCTCGGGAGACTGGGATTATCCATCCCATCCACCGGTGGTCTTCAACCATAAGAGAGAAACATTCTCACTGGAGCTATGTGAAAGTAAGGCTAGAACCCTTTTTCATATAAATTTACCGAATACGCTCAGAAGGTTTTTGCAAGCCTCGGACTTTAGGAATGACTTCCATTTGGACAGGCCACCAACTCCTTGGAAACAAGGAAATAGTATCCGATGGGGTTGCTCACTATATTAAAGAGGCCCATGGAAGAAAGTAGAAGGTTTGCAAACTGAACACTGAAAGGCGTAATGGTCTATAATGAATATGTATGTAATGTAAATGTCTGTGAAACTATATCTTTACTGTCTACTATCATTTACGCCATTTCCTCCTCCTCCTCCTCCTCTTGTTCTATGGCCTGAATCCCTCATTTTCTTTTTCATACTTTTTGTTACGGAGTTTTCCGTGGTAGGTAGAGGTGAAAGAAGGTGCGGGTGTGAATAGGTCTCCAGCTACGAAAGCAAAATTAATTTAAAATTTAACAAGGTTATATTTTCTTTTCAAAAACAAAGAAATAACAAGCATGGCAGGTACAAAGTAGCAAATCAAAAGGGTAGTTACAATATTTACAGGAATTGGGCTTCGCACCCTGATTTTACACTGCTTGGGCAATCAGCTCAGTTTTACCCCAAACACGAGTTTTAACAGAGGGGCAGAAAACCCCATTCATACCTAGGAGCCATTGCTCCAAATTACACAGAAAAGCCTCCACGAGGCATACAACACTCAATTTTCAAAAGAGCCACTCGCTCTCAAAATTTAAGCCTCTCCCAGGCCACACCAAACTCCACCTTCAAGTTGTCCTCACTGGACATAGACACAGGGGTAAAATACCCAACCTACTGAGGTCTATTAAATAAAAATGGGCAATTACATGACCTCTAAAATAATAATTTGAGAGGAGGCGATCTTGCACTCCTAATACACTTGTTTTTAAAAACCTAATCTGGCTCTAGGCCACTAATGCAAGGGCTAATCCCATACTACCGAGGTGACTTTAGAAAAGAGCAATTTGTTTTACATTAACGAAGAATAGGTTGAGAAAATAAGTTCACCTCAAGACAATGTGAGTGGGAGCTCGAGAGTGTTAGCACTCTCTATCCCAATATGCAGCTTAAAAGAGAATAGAAGAAAAGATCGTTACATTTTAGGAAAAGGTTACATGGAGGAACGCTTCGCACCCGCCCCGAGAGTTAAACTGCTGAGCTAGCAAAGAAAGAATTTATTAATCGGCCATTACCTTATTGATGACCACTGCCGAGGGAAGAGGCGCTTCCCGCCTCCTGCTATGTACTTTATACACTGAAAGGTGGAACAGAAGTGGCCCGGAGACCCTAAAATCAGCAGTTTAAATACTCTCGCAGAAGGTTCTAGGCGTTAGGGGAATGAAAACACCCTCCCGCGATGATTTTATTGGTAGATCAATAAACCCCCTACACAATACTAAGAAGAAACACATAATTGGTGGAAAATTAATTCAAGAAATTCGGGATAGGCTAGATTTAAAACAAGGGGAAAGAAGGGGTTAATATTGCCAACTTAACCAAAGACTGAAAAAAATTTAGCAAAGAACAAACATTTGAAATAAAAATTTCTCCAACAAAATAGTTCTTTGACTCCGCACTAGGTTGCACTATTGTTGATCTTCAGTAGTGTCCTCTAGAAGAGAAAGTTCACACTTCTTACTTCAAGCGAAACAAAACCACATCAAAAATGACACAGTTCAAAAACTCAAAATTTTCCACGTGGTGACATCTTCTGAGAAAGTAGAGAATTAATAGCGTAGATAAAGTTCAGACTTCCTCCAGCAGAGGAGTTTCAACTGGCGCACATTTTAAATTAGCGGAGTGGAGGTGTACCGCCCGGTACACTTTTCATACCTATATTCAGATGAAGAACACGTGACTTTAAAACAACGAACCTAATCAACAACACATTCACTCATTACGTAAAGTTGGTAGGGGAAAGGAGATATTTCCATTATGCTTCCCCCGTTTTGAAAGTTACGATGACATAATTCTAGAACCGTTTCTCTCAGAAGTTCTATTTAGCTTGGTTTGCCGGTTCTTTTTTAACGCCAAAACTTGTTACATTTTGTGGATGAAAGAATTATCTCATGGTATGTTTTATTTGTTTACAGACAGGACCTCAACTCAGGTACGTATTTACAATTCGACTGACTTTCATCTTTTCCTAGTGACTTCACTGTGGAACCTCGACATATTTTCTTTTATTTCCCAACTTTTTTTCCTACATTTCTACTTCCTCTCTATTATTCCGTGTATGTCTACTCCTTAGTGCATGTTTCCTGATACGGGATCGAGGATGGGGTGAGATGAAATTATATGGCATGTTTAACGGCCGGATGCCCTTTCCGTCGTCAGCGTCAGTTGAGGAGCGAATACAATGAATAATGGTGAATGAAATTGGGTAAGAATGTGGAAGGAATCGGCTGTGGCCTATGAATAGGAACTGTCCCGGCATTTGCCTGGAAGTGAACATGGGAAACAACAGAAAACCATCCTCAGGTCGAGTTCGAACCCACTCGTCACCCGAATGCAGAGATTGGCTCCATAGCCGTAGCGCATGAACACGCGCGGCTATTCCTCTCGGTCTCCCCACTATTATTCCGTATTTCCTAATTTTCCTCCAACCATTACCAGCCTTCATAATCCATTATTACCTAACTTTCTTTCAACCATGTCCTGCTCTTCATATAAGCCCTTACATCCCAACTTTCTTCCAACCTTGTTCTGTTCTTCAATGCCTGTCCCTATTTCCCAACTTTCTTTCAACCATCTCCTGTTCTTCAGTATAAGCCCCTATTTCCCAACTTTCTTTCAACCATGTCCTGTTCTCCAATATAATCCCCTATTTCCCAACTTTCTTTCAACCATGTCCTGTTCTCCAATATAAGCCCCTATTTCCCAACTTTCTTTCAACCATATCCTGTTCTCCAATATAATCCCCTATTTCCCAACTTTCTTTCAACCATCTCCTGTTCTTCAGTATAAGCCCCTATTTCATAACTTTCCCCCAACCATCTCCTGTTCTTCAATATAAGCCTCTATTTCCCAACTTTCTTACAACCATCTGCTGTTTTTCAATATCTGCCCTTATTTCCAAAGTTTCTTCCCACCAATTTCGTATGAGGGACTGGCAGCAAAGACGTTCTGATTTTAAAACAGCCATGCAATTATCAGTACCACGTTGTCATTAATTAAAATCGAGAGTGGGAAACAAGGGTTAGAACTGCATCTTCCTCAACAAACTGCCCTCGTCCATCCTGAATTAACTCCTAAGCACACCGCAGGGCATAGAATGTGGTAAACATTCTGAACCAACTATCACACCCATTACTTTCCGATCATGTGGAATGAACTCGGCGGTTCATGGCTTTCTGGTGTCCAAACTGACCGAGCTATGTTAAAAAGGGCAGTTGTCATGATTCTGGTTTAGGATAATTAATAATGCAATTGCAGTTGCATTATTTCTTGACCTCAGTATCGGCTATATTGCATGTTAATTATGTGGTATTCCAGTGTTAGAATGGTTGAATGTAACCAGCTCGAGTGAATATAAACTTCAACTGAAATAATGTTTATTCTTCGTTACTTCTTCTGGGCTGCTTATTTTATTTGTATTTATTTTTCGCTCTTCATGGAAAGTAAACCATCTCTTCGTCGTCCGACTCGTTGGCTGAATGGTCAGCGTACTAGCCTTCGGTTCAGAGGGTCTCGGGTTCGATTCCCTGCCGGGCCGGGGATTTTAACCTTCATTGGTTAATTCCAATGGCTCTGGGGCTGGTGTTTGTGCTGTCCCCAACATCCTTCAAAAGCACACATCACACACAACACTATCCTCCACCACAATAACACGCAGTTACCTACACATGGCAGATGCCGCCTACCCTCATCGGAGAGTCTGCCTTACACCTGGCTAGAAATAGCCACACGAAATTAATTATCTCTTCGTCGCAGCCCAAATGTAATATCACAGTATGATATTGTTTCCGACTATAAGACTGTTTGTTTCAATTATTGTCAGCCTAAAATCGAGATGCACCTTATATTCGTGTTGAAATATGAATAATTATTTTACAAGGGTACTGTAATTGCAAATGCATCTTAAACATGGTCATCTGAAATGGAAATATATCAACACCGAGCGAGTTGGTTACACGGTTAGGTCACGTAGCTTGCAATCGGGAGATAGTGGGTTCGAACGCCACTGCCGGCAGCCCTGAAGATGGTTTTTCATGGCTTTCCATTTTCATGCCACGCACTTTAAGACCATGGTCGCTTCCATACCCTGTCTATCCTACCGTCCCCATGAAACCTGGCTGCGACTGTGCGACGTAAAACAAAGCAAAAATAAAACATTAGTTGTTTGTCTCAGTGGTTAGGCGGTTCGAGTCCTGTAGGTGGGAAAAGCATCACCATCAGAATCCTGGGCGGGATGTGTGAAAGAGAGGTGATGGTATGCAATTTTCTATTACTAGATTGCGTGCTCAAAGCCTGGATTCAATTCGAAACCTCTCGCAGTGTTCATATGAAGTGCGGATATAAGACGCTGTTCGTCTGATGGAGACGTTAAGCCTTGAGCAGACCCCCCTAAGTCAGAGGTTCTCAAATTATTATGGCATTGTACCCCTCACTCATGACTAAAAGTACAATATACCCCCATGAAAAATCCATAAATGATAGGTTTGAAAAAAAGAGTACCTGGCTAATTATTAAGGCATTTTAGTCGAGTATAAACCAGACGAGACTGTCAAATTAAATGCATTTGTGTAACACATCACAAGAAATTTAAGAGTTTGTGTCTGTATCAAGTATAATGAAATGAAATGGCGTATGGCTTTTAGTGCCGGGAGTGTCCGAGGACATGTTCGGCTCACCAGGTGCAAGTCTTTCGATTTGACACCCGTAGGCGACCTGCGCGTCATGATGAGGATGAAATGATGGTGAAGACGACACATACCCCAGCCCCCGTGCCAGAGAAATTAACCAATGGTGGTTAAAATTCCCGACCCTGTCGGGAATCGAACCCGGGACCCCTTGACCAAAGGCCAGCACGCTAGCCATTTAGCCATGGAGCCGGACATCAAGTATAATACAATAATAATAAAGTAACATAGGATAACTTACCCAGTTTGTATGAAAGTTCCACAAAACGCTAGAATTTACCCTCAATGTCAAATTAATAAATATGGGTGAAACATTTTCAATCTTAATTCTGAAATCCAGACATTGTGAACCATCAAAATTTCAATGGGATGGGGGTGCCTACATGGCGTGACACAATTTTCTGATTTGTCGTAGTGCAGGTAAAAACTTTGTCGTAGCTCCATATATACGGTACATATTTAAAATTTCAATTTTTCTTCATCTCTTTCCCTGGAGGCTGTTCGCGTACCCTACGAAAACTCTCAGGCGTACCCCTCGGGGGTATGCGTACCACAGTTTGAGAACCACTACCCTAGGTGTTATTCGACAGTAGTAGGGTATGTGCCGGCACCAGGTTTCACCCTCTCCGTACCTCATTATAATCATCTCGCAACCAGACGAGCAGGTTACCGACGGGCGTCAAATAGAAAGTTCTGCACCAAACGAGCTGAACATGGCCTCGGATGCTCGTACCATTAAAAGCCAGAAAATAAATAAATAAATAAATAAATAAATAAATAAATAAATAAATAAATAAATAAATAAATAAATAAATAAATAAATAAATAAATAAAATTTTAACGTTTTTTAATACACTAAATATAACCATTTCAGACCCTCCCCATACATATGTGTAGGTCAGGAACATACAGTACTTTATTTTGGGATTTATATTTCCCGCTAGACAGTTCGAATCTGTACTACACGTTTGTGCAGGCCTCTCTGTTTCAACTGTGTAATGATCCGATGAACGTCAAGGACGTTCAGCATTTGGCTGTGAATTGTTAATGTATACAGTATCTGTCTCTAACAAAACATGCAGACGGTTTTAGAAATATTCATGATGTAAAGCTGAGTACATAAGATGCCATTTAACTGTTTTTAAAAAAACTGCATAATTAGAGTACATATGAGTCTAACAGAAATTCAAACTGATTTAAAACATCTCATGAAGTAAAATAAGGTTAAAACTGAAGGCCATCAGTAATATGTCTCATTTAATTATTATTATTATTATATTGTGAAAGTTAGAATGAATCTATCATTAAGGTAAAGAAAGTGAGAAATAAAACGGTTATGTTGTGACCCGGACTACACAAATTGTGTTAGTATTCTTTTATTGGTATTTTTACTTTAACCTGTCGTTCTATTCCAGCATGACAATATACAACTCCTCCTTTTGGTAAAAAAGAATGTACCTCGGGTCTGAAAGGATAAATAATTTGTAAAGAGAAATTAACATTTTGTGGTCAGTCCTAAGTATGGAAAATGAGGACAATTTTAATGATTTATATGTGGCGGCAATTAACACGATCAGAACTTAGATCGTGTGGCGGAGCTAACACTATCCCGTGGGAGAGCTGATAAAGTTATTAACGTAATCGTGGCGGAGGTGGTATATGGCCGTTTTCATAAGCTGACATACCTCGAAGGATAAGTGAAAATTAATACAAGTTTGAGAGAGAAAACACGTTCTGGTCGAATGGACTGACAAGAAAAGAAATAAGATTTAAAAAAACTACTTCTCAAACCAGTTAGATTATCTATAATAGGACAAGAGCATTTTAGATCCATATTCCACGGCCATCCATCATGACAACTGGAAGTTATTATAAAAACTGCTCTTACGTCACGATGCAATCGGACCAATATAACTAGTCCCATTGATACTACTGCTTCTGCGCCGTAACTCCACCCGCTCGTGGCTGACCTAATAAAGGATCACGGAGGCTGTGCAAAACAAATCGCAGACCTCCCTTCGATACGTTACAAGCAAAACAAAATCACGAGTGTCTATTTAGGTCATGAAGATACGACACGGCGCCTTCGTTCACTATCACTCCCTTCTCTACGAAACGGTTTATTTTCTTCCTTATAGCTTAAAAGTAATTTGGGCACGTAGTAATTTATGTCGAAATTGTACTTAATATTTCTATCTATAACCTACGCGTGCCTTTGCTGGCGAGACCTTGTTTGTTTTTTGTTTTTTTGCTAGGGGCTTTACGTCGCACCGACACAGATAGGTCGTATGGCGACGATGGGATAGGAAAGGCCTAGGAGTTGGAAGGAAGCGGCCGTGGCCTTGATTAAGGTACAGCCCCAGCATTTGCCTGGTGTGAAAATAGGAAACCACGGAAAACCATCTTCAGGGCTGCCGATAGTGGAATTCGAACCTACTATCTCCCGGATGCAAGCTCACAGCCGCGCGCCTCTACGCGCACGGCCAACTCGCCCGGTGAGACCTTGTTTACGGTGCATTCACTATGTCTTCTGATTAAGGACTACAGCAATTTTGTTACTTTCATCTGTCTCAGTCTTATCCTTGGTTTTGACAATATGAAAGTGGCCGACATATGAGCGATACTAGTAATGCCATTCCTTATGATACCAGTCCCTGCTATGAATGGCGTGAAAATCTCGCTCATAGGGTCGGTTGGTGCATGCACTTCATTTCAGAGGGCTTGGCAAACTGATATATAATAGCAACTTCTGGCTCAGTGAGGGAAGCAACGGAAAACTACATCACTCCTCATTTCCCTAGTACGCCTCTTCAGTGATGCCTAGGTCATCTATCGCAGCTAATGGTAGAGCTGTTCAGGATCAAACCAGCCTTCGGGTTGAGGATTTATCACACATACACATAACCTATGAAGGCACCTGAACGAGTGAAAGGTGAACGCTTCGAATGACATTAAGGGGGTAGAGCGATTGCACTCATGTTTGATGCAGGTGGTGACCCCTTAGGCCCATTTGATTCTCCAGTAGTGAGAAATCTCATTTCTAAATTATTCAAGTAAATGAAAAGAGAATCGAACCCACGTTCTCTCAATTGGGCCGAGCGCGCCTTTACAACCTCAACTAGTTAGGCCTTTACGAAATGACTCCCCAACATGATGAACTTTTCTCTCAGTTTGACAGTTATTCGTGATTAATAATATCGTGTGGCTATTGCTAGCAGAGTAAGTTACAGTCTTCTAAGACAGATCCTCCGACGCAGATGGATGTTATCTGCCGTGTATAGGAAACTGCATGTTACATTGGGGGGGCATAGTGTATGGATTACAGGGATGTTGAGGACAGCACTACTACCCAGTCGCCAAGCCCAAGGAATTAAGATTTAAATCCCTAGACCCGGCTGGAAATCGAACCTGGGGCCCCGAGGAACGACGACCAAGACGCTGTTCGCTTAGTCAAAGAGCTCGGGTCTTAGCGGTAGAGCTCATTACAAGAACTCCCAACAATAACAAGCAAGCTTGTAGTTATACGAGTCTGTTAATATTTTAATCATAGGTACAGGACCTCCAGTTTTACGTGAAATTCAGACCTCGGAGTTGTGACTTTTCGTTTCCAAAATCCTACATGCAATGGTCAGGGTTAGAATCACCGCCTGCCTAGTGAAATGCTAGTGATGATGTCACTTAGCCTCATGCCCCCACCTAGCAAGGATAACAAAACAAAGAAATTCTTGGTAGAGAAGATCCAATGTCATTTCCGATGAAGCAAGGATGACAGGCGCGAGCAATGACAGAATAACCAAAGAGTAATCTGAGTGACATCATTATGGTACGCACTATATATCACGTGGAAATACAATGACATCATAACAGAAATCCGCGACCAAGGACCGACGGAATGATAACAAGTGTCCGTTTGACAACCAGTAAATTGTTGTTGATACTACTAGCCATTAACCTTACAAAAACCAAACCCCATGGCGCAACAGCCTCGAAAGGCCATGGACTACCAAGCGACCGCTGCTCGGCCAGAAGGCCTGCACATTACGAGGTGTCATATGATCAGCTTAACGAGTCCTCTCGGCCATTATTTTTGGCTTTCTAGACCGGGACCGCTATCTCAACGTCAGAGAGCTCACACACTATAATCACATAGGCTGAGTGGACCTCGAACCAACCCTCAGGTCCAGGTAAAAATCCCTGTCCAGGCCGGGAATCGAACCCGGGTCTTCCGGCAGGCACGCTACCCCTACACTGCAAGGCCGGCATAAACCTTACAAGTTGACGATATTTAATTCATGTCAGAATGCTTTTAGGATTCCCCAAATAAACGCGAGTTCACTACTGGTGATACATATTCTAACGAGCATTGCTCTTCTTTCCCCCAACAAACAAACAAACAAACAAACAAACAAACAAACAAACAAACAAACAAACAAACAAACAAACAAACAAACAAACAAACAAACAAACCTGTGGCGCCAAAGGGCCAAAGATCGTCAACAGGACTGTTGCCTTGCCAAATGGCCTGCAGATACTGGAGCGTCACGCGGTCAGCATTACGATAGCGTCAGTCGTATACCTTGGTCCAAATACGGCTCGTGACTCGACCGGGTGCGTTGCTCCTCATATCATCAGCTTCTCAGTCGAGGCTGAATGAATCCCGTTCTTGCCCTCAGTCCAGAATTAAAGTTCCTTTGACTGGCTGGGAATCGAACCCGGAGCCACCGCATAAGAGATAGGCACGTTATCCCAACATCAAAACAAAGAAGAAGAGCTATCCTCCTTTCAATCTCCCACTCATTTTACTTGCGCCACTCTCCTCTATTTCGGTAAACGCTTGTTCTATTATAAACCGATTCCTGACTATTGTGGGGATTAGATCTCTTCCTACTTTCCTTAGTAGGACTTCGAGTTCGGCATCTGGATCCCATTCCAGAACAGGGATTCATATTTTTGAAGATGGGAAGACATTCTTTAGATACTCCATGTCGTACAGTACTGAAATGTAAAATATCTCTGGTGCCACATTCAATTTGTACCCGATAACATTTATTAAACCCCACCAACAGGTAACTCAACAGAATTCCGGTTTCTCTGCTGTTTGACAGAGTAAAATCGAACGTCGATAAAGGAACTTAATTGGCATCAAACATAAATACTTGCACACTGTAGCTGCGGCTAAACGATGGATGATAATAATAATAATAATAATAATAATAATAATAATAATAATAATAATAATAATAATAATAATAATAATAATAATACGACACAGAACATATATATTTTTTTAATTTACAATTTTGCTTTACGTCGCACCGACACAGATAGGCCTAGGTCTTATGGCGACGGTGAGATAGAAAAGGGCTAGGAGCGGGAAGGAAGCGACTGTGGTCTTAGTTAAGGTACGGTCTCAGCATTTGCCTGGTGTTAAAACGGTAAACTACGGAAAACGATCTTCAGGGTTGCTGACAGTGGTGTTTTTATGTCCCACTAACTACTTTTGATGGTTTCCAGAGACGCCGAGGTGCCGAAATGTTGTCCCACTGAAGTTTTGCCGGTAAATCTACCAACACGAGGCTGACGTATTTGAGCACCTTCAAATACCCCTGGACTGAGCCAAGATCGAACCTGTCAAGTTGTGGTCAGAAGGCCAGCGTCTCAACCGTCTGAGTCACTCAGCCCGGCAGAGTAGTTTAAAGCCACCTAAAATCCCATGTGTGGAATTGGACATAATCTCACTAACAATGTTTATGAGCTAGGAATTCCAATGGTTATTGTTCAAACATTCCTTTAACCAGTCCAAATGACCGCGGTGCGTCTCTGAGTACTGGTACAGCACACGCAAGACGCACGAAGACAGAGAATGTAGGCTACACGACAGATGTTGAGTAGAGGACGCCACCACAAGCGCAGCCAAGTGTCTTCGTCGTACAAATTAGGTCAGTACACACTTCCTCATAAGGAGAATTGGCATGCATGAATGGTTTATCAGTAGCAGGTTCCTAGACGCAACCTACCGCAAATTACGAAGCAGATGGTCAAGTTTTACAACAGTCTAGCAAAGCACAGCACAGCACGGCACAAGCGCACGCAACACCACGTAACCTTCACACAGCTAGCGAAAGCTGATTCATTTTCACCACACATCATGCATGTTCTCGGGAAAGTTTCCATCATAGCCAGTTCGGCGCAATAATTACGACACTCGAACGACATTCGAGACTGACAGTGTTACAGCAGCTTACTCCTGCCACCTTCATAGTCGCCCACTGTCCCCCCAGTTAAAAGCCTAGATGCACTACGCCAACAGACATCAAAATAACACAGGCCCTGTGATAGAATTCACACCGCCAGGATGAGTGGCTCAGACGGTAAAGCGCTGGCCTTTTGAGTCCAAGGTGGCAAGTTCGAACCCAGCTGCGTCTGCTAGTATCTGAAAGTGTTCATATATGCAGCCCCGTACCTGAACTCCTAGACATCTCCTAAAGCCGTAAAAACAGTTACTGTGATGTGGTCAGCGTTGAGGCCTTCGGTCCAGAGGGTCCCAGGTTCGACTCCCGGACGATTTTAATCGCGCCTGATTAATTCTTCTGGCTCGGGGACTGGGTATTTGTGTTTTTCCCAACGCTTCCCTCTTCACATTCAGACAACACACTACCAACAACCACAGAAACCCGCAATAGTGATTACATCACTCCATAGGGTTGGCGTCAGGAAGGGCATCCTGCCGTAAAACATGGCCGAATCCACATGTTCTGCACAGTTCGCACCCACGATCCAACAGATAGGCCTATGGGAAAAACGGTTGAAGAAGACGCATTATTATTATTATTATTATTATTATTATTATTATTATTATTATTATTATTATGATTATTATTATTATTATTTGGCCTTTAAATCCTCTTTTCAAGGAATTTGAAGTAGATATCTATTTAAGATTTCCTTTCCCTCGTCCTAATTTTCTCATACATAAAATAAAGGTTTTTCAGTATTCTCTCTTTTAAAAAACTATAACCAAGTCAGATGCCTTAGCTGGCGAAATGGAGTGTTTACAGTGCACTATGTCTTCTGGTATGGGCTAGAACAATGATATTACTTTGATTGATCTGTCTGAAGCGACAGACCGCCAAGCTGTGACGTTTCTTATCTCACGCAATGCTTAATGACTATTTGATTGAGTTTTTCAAGCTCGCCGTGGAAGTCACAAGTGTCCTTTTTTTTTTTTTTGCTAGGGGCTTTACGTCGCACTGACACAGATAGGTCTTATGGCGACGATGGGATAGGAAAGGCCTAGGAGTTGGAAGGAAGCGGCCGTGGCCTTAATTAAGGTACAGCCCGAGCATTTGCCTGGTGTGAAAATGGGAAACCACGGAAAACCATCTTCAGGGCTGCCGATAGTGGGATTCGAACCTACTATCTCCCGGATGCAAGCTCACAGCCGCGCGCCTCTACGCGCACGGCCAACTCGCCCGGTCACAAGTGTCCTTTAATGGCAAAAGTATTCCTTTATATGCATCAGAGGTTACATGGAAGTAAACAATATTCTAAAACAGCATTCATTTTAAATTACAATTACAGCCCCGATGCTGCCCACGGTTATCACCCACTACTCTTGACTCGGCAGCTGTGGCTATGTAAGAACGCACGCGCTAGGTTTGCTGACCTTGCCATTTTACCCGACTTTACAAGCCTTTTTAGTGATTTAAAATATGTCAGAAATGTGTTGATTGGTGCTATGTGGGAGAGAATTCGTGCTTTCAAAACGGAAATTTCACTGTTCAAAAATTAATTTCAGGGGGAAATAATTGAAGAATTCCCATCTTAAAATCACATGTTACTTTAGTTACTGTGAAGCCCTTAAACAATTCGACAATCGGTTTAGAAACACAGAAGATATGTCACCGGAAGTAAACATTTTTATGACGTCCTTTTCTGTAAATTTTAAGCAGGCTCCAGTCAAATTTCCAAGACATTGGTAACCCTTCAATGTGACACAATTTTGAAAGACAGGTATTACCAAATTCCAGCCAGCCTCCTTGCATTTTATAAGAACGTGGAACAAAAAAACGTATAGCCACGAAACGGCATTCAAATTAGTAACTATGTTCGCCTCTACATACCTTTGCAAGCATATATTCTCAGTCATGAAAATGAATAAGCCCGTGTTTGTCCAATAATGTGTTGGAAACAGGGTTATACATTCATTCTGCTGATACTATTTTCTCTGACGTCACTAAAATTGGTGAAATCAAAGTAATGCCAGATTTCGTCGTAAGTACAAAAGATAGGGCAGTTTTACTTTGTGGTATTATGTTTTAAAGGTTGATTTTTGTAACTGAATTATTTCTAAGTTCCGACCAGTGTGCCGTCCATTACAGCTCACTTCCATTCGCCTTTTTCTCACTCTTAGCTCTGAGAACCCAGGGCTTTCTACATGGAGTGGTCTGCAATAAACCATTGGTTCCTGCACCGTTAAAAGCTGAAGTTACAGCACCCCGACACTGTTTTAACCATCGATGAGAAATATTTTCCCACTAAAAGCAACAGCAAAAAAAGAAAAAATGAAATGGCGTATGGATTTTAGTGCCGAGAGTGTCTGAGGACATGTTCGGCTCGCCAGGTACAGGTCTTTTGATTTGACACACGTAGGCGTGGTGAGGATGAAATGATGATGATGATTAGCCAATGATGGTTAAAATTCCAGACCCTGCGGGGAATCGAACCCAGGACTACTGTGACCAAAGGCCAGCACCCTAACCATTTAGCCATGGAGGCGGACAAAAGCAACAGTGATATCTGGTTAGTCAAATAACGTATTTATGCCATATTTAGCCCTAGAAGGTCGTAATGCCGTAGGGTTCCTATACTATACCCCAAGTAATAGTGATAGACAACTCGTAACATATATCTGACCAGAAATAAGAGAAAGGTGATCTTACAAGGATTCACTTTCACCAATGCTATGTCTTTCACTTTCAGTACAGAATGACCATTGCTTATTTGTGGTAAACAACCTATTTCTTCCAAATGTGCTGTTCATTTCTTCGCCAAGCAATGATAGTCAAAACTCGAGTTCAGTGAGACCGAAATTTATTTGGGTGAAACCGGATGACCGAAAATTCCAATAACCAAATATTGTTATCAATAGTTAAATATAACAATATACGTATATTGAAATCCACTCCTTAACACATCACATTTACTAAAATACACTACGGTGTGAAAGTGGTAGACCATGAAAAACCCTCTTTTGGGCTGCCGATGGTGGGATTCGAACCCACCATCTCCCGAATGCAATCTCACAATTATGCGACTCTAACCGCACGGCCAACTAACTCGGTTCAAAAATTTCAGTTGCTGGTATGAATAAATTAAAGCTCCGAATATACCTGCGTGGGAAGTGACATTAATCACGTCATTTATGCAGGTCGCGTGTACAGTGATAAGTATTTGTTATCAGCGGGTGAAATTCTTGCGATACCAAGGAAGTGTTGGGAAATTCCTAAGAATACAAGCGGCTCTCTGATGTTTGGCGTCTGCTTGAGAAGTGATTTATGTTGATGCTTTTTACTGACTCTGGAGATGTAGCGTGACTGATATAAATTCCATTACGTCATGTGGAAGTCTTCTCTCCGTAGGCTCGTCCCGTTGCGTATCAAGGTTATCAATATCGGTTCCAAACGAATGTCAATACGAGAAAGTTACGAAATTGGTTAATGGCTGCATTATGTTTTGTTTGTTTATATTTGAGGACTGCCACCGCAGTTTAGTAAATAATGATTTGTTCGTAAAAGTCTCTTATGCTTCCGTCACTTTGAAGATGCACCAAGGTGTTCGGATTCTGTCATAAAAGAGATTTTCTTTGAAGCACGAATAAATTTTTCGTACTCTGAAACAAGTAATTTTAACTGACTGAGCCGAGATTCAATTCCTGAACCTAGTACCCATATGACGCAGTTGGTCTTCAGAGATAACAGGCTGGTTATTAAATACTGTAAGTATAAATGAGCAATGGTTCTTCAAAATAAGAAGTAGAAAGAAGATATCCTAAATACTCTGAGAATCTCAAGGCTTAGAAAGAAAACAAAGAATTAAGGAAATAAGGGTCAATATAGTTGGCAGGCAAGAGATGGATTCATTCTCCTGGAAGAGTCAACAGGAAAGTTGGTCCATCCCAAAACATCTTGACGAAAGACAAAAAAGGTCTCGGGTGATGAATTTCTCGAGGTCACATTTCACAAAATTCGTCAAGTGAGAGAATACAGGGAAGAAGTTTATATTCTTAACCCTAGGTGCACCATGTATTGGATGGTTATTAGTACACGACTTAATAGTCCTCCAAAGTTTCATTATGAATGTTCTTTATCTCCTAAAATTATATACAACCTTTAAGACCTATCTGAGTGATGCAACGTAAAGCAAATTGTAAAAACGTATAATAATAATAAATAAAGAACTAGTGTTTGGGAAGGAGGCGGAGAGGGGAAGAAATAGAAATAACCCCTTTTAAAATCAAAGTTTAACCATTATCTCACATTCAATGATGAGCAACGCTATGAACTAATGCAGCCAGCCGGCCACAGAGACATCTGATGGTAACTCCAACTCCGTCGTTTTCCAAGATATTACAGAGATTCCACGTCATAATCTTGACATTTTCACGTAGGTTCTTTTCTTGAAATTTGATTATTCAGTTATCTTCGTATTCTTAAAACGACTCACTCTGCCATGTACAAGCAACAATAGTGAGCAACAATACTGTGACCGAGTTGAAGAAATCAAGAGTTCTGACAAATTGGTTAAAGTATCATAATTTTGTACCCCTCTCCCCCCATCCTTCAAAATTCACAATAGTCAGGTTGGCTCTTGCGACCTAATAAATACCTGGGATTCGAAGACATTATTTAATTTGGTTTAAAATACAAGTAATTTTAATGTGAAAGTTGTAAACAAAAATTGAAAGTCACTGAAGATAAAAACATAATATTTTCATCCGACACCTACTTTACGGAAAATGTTCGACGAAATATTACTTCCACGTACGTACAGAAATAATGGAACCGCAGCTTATTGATAATTCTAAGCTTTCAAGTATTCTCCTACGATCCAACGCAACGGTTTTTCATTCTTAAACAAGCACAGTACCCATCAATAAATTACAGGACACGTTCCTAATACAATAGGCTCAAAGTTACAAACAAACAAAAATAGCAATACAATTAACAAGTACAATACTGAGCAAGAATACTGTGATCTGGTTGGAGAAATCTGAGTTGACAGACTGGTTTAAGTATAATAATTGTGTCCTGTTCTTTGTTGTGAATTAGTACACACTACCTAGGTAAGAAAACACACAAAATTTCAGTATTTCTATCGTTTTATGCCATAAGGATACTTCTAGGTATTATTAATTATAATTATTTATTGAACCAGTCACTTAAAAGTAAATTATAACAAAATGAAATACTACAATAGCCATAACATATTTTACATTGACGAAGTAGCTAACCTAACTGAATAAAGGTAAACTAAGCAGAAACTCGAGTTTACTATTCACTGTCACTAGTTACAAGCTTTGCGTTACATTTAACCAAACACCACAAAGCTATTAAAACTCATGTCATTTTGGAATTCGGCCAAGGATGTTCGTGATTCTTGCAGTGCACTTTCACAATACATGTAAAGCCTTTGTAATCTATACATCTTGAAACAAAAAATAATTTACCATCTGGTACACTGCGTGCAGTCATAGATTATCAAAACAGATCTCCGCATCTATTAACGAAGTTTTGCAGTGTTTGCACTCACATATGAGATACCTCCAGTGGTATGTTTTCGCGAAAGACATGCAAAATTCTCAGTCGAAGATTTCCTTCCAATTGATACCCATTTTTTCATTACTGGCCTTTATGCTTTTCAGTGCTCACTCCCTGAAGTCAACAGTTCGAGTTTAAATCGCTATAGGCCTAGGCCTATAAGTAAAAACGAGAATCCTTGTCATTAACATTTAGAACACTCCTTTTTAGGTAAAATTCTGTACTTTAGCTCCTCTTAAGATTGACAGGATAATACGGGACGTAAGTTTAATAATAATAATAATAATAATAATAATAATAATAATAATAATAATAATAATAATAATAATAATAATAATAATAATTTATTATTTGCAATAAAATATTAGCAATTACATTAATTCTGGCCACTCGCTGACATCCTAGAGTAGATAATATATACATTTCAGAGTCATGATTATATTGTTTTGTGATATTCAATGAGATACACATTACTCACTTTACGAGTGTTATAACAATGTTGGAATAGTTCACTCATTAAATTATTAATATTACACTCTACAATATTGCCTGTAGGCCTGTAGAATCGAATTCAATGTGCATAAATAATCTATAAATAGTCAGTAAGTCCAACAGTGGATCGCAACGAACTGGAGGAGAGATGCTAAGCTAAATTATCAAGAAAAAACACGATAATGTTTTTTCATAACAGAAGAACTTAGGGTTACAAAAAATATGCAGGCATGCGCATTTCCGGAATTGATAATTGATCGGTAGTTCATAACAATGATAAAGGCAGCAGATTAGAAAGCAGCAGAGAGTTCAAAGACCTTTGGTTCCAATCTCAGCAGTGACAGTAATCGACCATCACGAATGTGGTTTTTCCTTTGGATTTTTCCACACTCACTCCAGGGAACTGATGCACGAATTCCTTTTCAAATCAACTACTCTTGTTATTACACTACTGTACTCAAGACAATATGTATTTTTTCAAGACTGATTTCACGATATCTCTATTCTCTGTATCAAACCATAAAAAAAAAAAACACTGTAGCAATTAACTACCAATTTACCTAGATTTGCATTAAAATGTTTTGAATTACATTAATTCTGGCTCCCAGCTGACGTATCCTAGAGTAGATATAATTATATAAACTTCATAGTCACAATTACATTGTTTTGTAATATTCAATGAGTCACATTTTACGAGTGTTATAATTCGGAATAATTCACTCAGACTTCGTTCAAATATATACTGATTCTGATCTACTCACTAGTATACCACTCCACCAACATTCCAACAGCTACCTCAGTCAAATGTTTCATCATGTCTATACCTATATATTTTTTATGATATAAATTTTTTAAACTTTCTTGAAGCCACACATTATTTATTTTAAATTGGTACTCACCCGTCGTGGAACTCGGGAGAACGGGGCGAGGTGCTGCTACTACCATTGCTGAGACGGAAATCCCTGGAGGGTGAGGGACGTTCGCTGTCCACATATTCAGGAGGGGGTGATGGTTTGGACGTCACAAGGGATGACTGGCGGGGCAATGTCGTCGTCGATTGATGTGATGGAGTAGACGAAGCAGAACCTCCCTTGAAACTAGCTTTCCGCACCAGGCTTGGGCTGGCCAGCCCTGGGTGCATCTGCAGCATGGTGGTCGTGCTTTGAACCGAGGACGTCTGACTTACTGACGTCGAGATGTTTTTACTACTGCTGCCGTTACTACTAGTCACAGCTGCTGTAGGTATGGCACCGTAAGTAAAAGGTCGACTATCCTGTCGCGCGTGATAAGGGATATTTTCGTCCGTCTCAGCGTCGATAAAATTCACATCCAACCCGTCCAACACATTGCCACTAGGAGCGCTCGTGTCGCCACCACCGTAGCCGTTGTTCAACTGTTTGGTAGAAGAACTAGTCCCAGAGTAAGCTGCTGGAGCCGCCGGGGCGGAGCGTGGTAGGCTGGCTCTGACGTCATCCACCGCGAAAGACAAGGCTGAAGGCGGCGACTGCTGCTGCTGTTGTTGTTGTTGCTGCGACTGCTGCGGATGCGGTGGCGATGGGTACTGGAAGTGTATGGGAGGGGGTAAATCATCCAGAGTGACGTGATGCCGATAAGGAGCACTGGGCGGTAAATCTGGGATATTCTCCACGGTGAGTAACATGTCATTGAGTAGTTCGTCAAGCGCCCGATGATGATCTTCAGGCGAGAGTGGCGTGGCGGGCGGCACAGTACACGGGGAAGTCCCACTTTTGGCGCCCTGCTGCAGATGCAGCAATCCATTGCCGGCAGACGAAATGCCAGAGTCCATCGAGACTGTATGGGGGCTACCGATCACACCGGCGGCAGACGTTTCACCTCCTCCCGAACACTCACGTTCGGACTGAAGTTCAGCCGCCTGCTTTTTGCTAATAGTGGCGTATAACGAACCGTCCAAAGGACCGTACGTGTGGTTCACCTCGTCACCGTCTGCAACAAAGAAAATAATAATAATAATGAATTTAAATTGCCATATTTCTGGACAGAATATTAATCCTACATAAGGTCTATATTATTGAACGTGTTATAATGCACTATAATATAATTATTTCTATTAAATAATAATAATAATGATAATAAATTATTCCCCTATTTAGAGACTGATTTAGAGGCAAAGAATACTGAACAATTTTACATATTATTCAAAAATTTGCTGTTATTTACAATATACAATACAAATGCCAAATTTGCTGACATGGGCGCCCGCAGGATCTTTTCCAGCGGGGGGGGGGCACATTAACAATTTTCTTGAATATAAAAACCAATATAACGTCAGCAACATTAAATTGTTTACAGAAACTTCCAGTTATAACATATGCTAGCTGACTGTCAGTAATTTCAGTTTATGAAATAATCTAGTATGACATTAAACAATTGAACATCAACATCTTTAGAATTCCAGGGGGCCCCCTTGCGGGCGCCCATGTTGCTGAAAAACTATTTACAGACGAATTGTCACTTTTACGTAAGTGGTTTCTTAAGATGGCAAGTGGACGTTTCACCTTTCAGCGCCTGAGTGCTATTTCCCGGTAAGACTTGTACAGATGTGTGACGACGATGACAATAATAATAATAATAATAATAATAATAATAATAATAATAATAATAATAATAATAATAATAATTTTCCAATCAATTATTTTGTGTGTATTTACTTACATTGTACTCTTTCTCTATGGAACATAACATTTACCATATACTATGTTATTTAACGGACCTAACAGTACAGCAATAACTACTTAAAATTATTAAACGTGACCACTTTTAAGTGCATAATAATAATAATAATAATAATAATAATAATAATAATAATAATAATACGGAGGGAGTTGACAGCACGGTGCGGGGTATGTGGCGTTAGTTCAGGAGGTGGTGAGTTTGAATACCACCATAGGCAGATCTGAAAATTGTCTTCCGTGTTTTCATGCCAGGCACATGCCGGAGTTGCAATATTTAAAAAAATTAAAGTGATATTTGTTCGTGGCGTCGACCTCTGTAGATCTTTTGCCACTACTTTCGCCATATGATAGGAACCTGCGTGTAAGTGTAATTGCGGAAGTGCGGAAGGAAAAGAACGTTAAGGACGACACAAACACCCAGTCCTCAGGCCAGGGATATTAACTATTTACAATTAAAAACCACCGACCCGGCTGGGAATCGAACCCGGGCCCGTCGGATGACAAGTGGACACGTTGCCCCCTACACCGCAGGGACGGACAGTTGCAATATTTAGGCTATGGGTACTTCCCTCCCAGTCCTAGCCTCTTCCTATCCTATTGGTGCTGAAAATATATCTGAGTTAGTCCCAAATTGCACAGTTTGTAAACTACTACTTCTACTACTGTATGCATTGCAACCCCTTAGTCCCGTTTCCTGATACGACTTTGGGGATGAGTTGAGATATAACGATCTTGATATAGAAGCCTGCTACCAATAGTTGTGACGTCACACGCTTAGTGCTAAGTCTACGTCGTCGCGTATAATTCCTATACTACTGATACGATACTTTTTATCATATGACAAAAGAAATGCAATATTAAGCCTATAAACGCATGCCATTGAAGAAACGCTTTCAAAAGAAATTACATACAAGTACAGAAAGATATGCTCTCAAGGTATATTACATACCGTAAAATGTTTGACTGTAGACTTCTCACCTAGACTGTACGACGATAGTCACTAGGCGAATTGTTATTTCTTGAAATAATGTCATTGTTTTATTCTTGTTTGAGCACACAATGGTGTTAATTATGAATAACTATTAAAATAAAGTATTTCCAAAAATATGAGTGATCTAGGACAGAACACTCATTAACTCTGCAGCACACACCCACGTTTGTCACAGAAATTATCAGGTTCTTATATTTTCATTTATGCCTTTGCTGGCGGGACCTAGCATTTACAGTGCACTATGTCTTCTGGTATGGGCTTCTTGTTACTTTCATTGATCTGTCTCAGCTTTATCCTTGGCTTTGACAAAATGAAAGTGATTGAAGTAGGAGTGATGCTAGTAATGCCATTCCTTCTGCAGCCAGTCCCTGCTATGAATGCTGTGAAAATATTGCTCATAGGGTCGGTTGGTGCATGCATTTCAGTGGGCTTGGCAGACTGATATGTAATAACTTCTGGCTCGGTGAGGAAAGCAACGGGAAACTACCTCACTCCTCATTTCCCTAGTATGCCTCTTCAGTGATGCCTAGGCCATCTATGACAGCTGATGGTGGAGCTGTTGAGGATCCAACCAGCCTTCGGGCTGAGGACTAAACATACATACACATTTTCATTTTTCAAAGCTTTGGAAGAAACATCCCTACTGTTAAAAAAAAGTATTTCCCAAAATATCTCGCTTCTCCTTATCGTTGGGAAACGCGCATGTTGAGATAGCCACTTCCTTATTTGAATGGTAATTGGACGTACATCCAAGCATTCTACACGTTCGTCCCATATTGCAGAGAGGAGCTTAGACTACACTAACATATTATAATAATCATAATAAACTTTAAAGTATGTTACATGGTTCTTAATACTGTAGTTTCAGTGGGTTTCATAACCTAACAACAAGCTGCTCAAATTACAATGTTGTAGTAGTTAACACATACTATTGCTGAAAATACATATTTTACTGATGCTTTTTCGTACAGTTATCGCTTGCAAACACGAACACCTCTAATAATGTTGAAATAACAACAACGTGCTACCAAACCACCATGAAAACAAGACTCATGCCTCGGTTTCCAAGCACTAAAAGTGGGACGTCATCCCTATGGGACTGTCAAGTGTAGCAGGCCGGAACTACCTATCAAGTTGGCCGTGGTTGAGATGAAATTATACTGGATGTTTTTACGGCCGGATACCCTTCCTGACGCCAAGATCAATTGAGGAGCTAAAGAAGATGAAATGAATGATGGTGAACGAAATTGGTAAGGATGTGGAAGGAATCGGCTGTGGTCAATGAGGAGAAACTGTCCCGGCATTTGGCTAGAAGTGAAAATGGGAAACGACAGGACAGCTGATGGTGGGGTTCGCACCCACTGGTCTCCCGAGTGCAGAGCTTAGCTCCATAGCCGAAGCATGTTAATAGGCGTGGTCACTTCTCTCGGTAATAATGATGATAATAATTATTATTTTTATTATTATCTGCTTTAAAAAACTTCATTTCAGCGAGTTGTATGACTAGCACCTGATACAGAAGTGTAATACTTTAGCCTGGAAAGGAACTCTTCAAAATGCCAGTGAATATACTGGCACTGGTGTATTCAAGAGTGCAAGATTGCTTAAATGTCAACCGACTGCGCGGGGATTCGATACCGTAACTTCGAGCATGAAAGGAAATAACCTCGACCAACTCGACACAGCCAGTATTCCCATACTGAAATACATTCAATTTTTTAACTTGGCCAGTCGTGAGTGCTAAAGAAATTGCCTTAGAAGGTCATTAACATACGAATGCAGACGGGCAAGAACCGGACTTCGTAGACATACTCAATGGAGGAGGAAACCGAGAAGAAAGAAGAATAAAAAAAGGGCAAACTAAAAACAGATCTGGAGTGCAGAGTGTAGGCTGCACGACGTCACATACTGGCACAAGTTAAGTAGCCATACAAGGGAACTTGTTGGAAACACTGCTGGGGCGTGAGCACGTGGTTGAGGGACAACACATAAAGGAATGTTGCTCGCGAGACTCCCGAAACTTTGTCTCAACATCTACCATCGTGGTCCAGCACAAGGCACAACACGAGTCTCGTCGTGGAAGGAACAGGCTGGTTCGATACTCTAAAAGTACACGGGAACTTTCTTCACATATCAGGGAACAGTTCTAGAATACTGTATGACTCGAAACAAGAAGCAGGAGCAAACAGCCACGCTGTATACTGTAGGCAAGAAATAATACCAAAGTAAACAACAACTCTGTATACAGCATGAAGATCGCATTTTACCCTCAGGAATTAACCCGGTAAACATTTCTGTAATAGACTAAGGGAATCTCACGAGTGTAACTAAAAATCTTCGGAAGTATAAGATTAATTTATAAATGCTTCTCCTTCTTAACGGAGAATCGAACCCACGTCCTTCAAGGTGAACAAGCATGTCTCTAACGCATCGACTAGGCAGAATAATAATAATAATAATAATAATAATAATAATAATAATAATAATAATAATAATAATAATAATAATAATAATCTGTTGCTCAGGCTTCGCTGCTATCGAAGTCAGTCGGAAGCCTTGACAATGCCGAACGCAGTCTTCGGTGAAACGTCGGGACATTCACTCGCTCCTGGACCATGGCCTACAAGCCCGGAAAACACTGACATGATTTCTCACCGCAGGGTTCCGTGGTTCAAATCCCGGTCACTCCATGTCAGATTTGTGTTGCACAAAGTGGAGATGGGACAGGTTTTCTCCGGGTACTCCGGTTTTTCCTGTCATCTTTCATTCCAGCAACACTCTCCAATATCATTTCATTTCATCTGTCAGTCATTAATCATTGCCCCAGAGGAGAGCGAAAGGCTTCGGCAGCCGGCGCAATAATGATATTATTACTATTTGTCCGGCTCCATGGCTGAATTGTTAGCATGCTGGCCTTTGGTCACAGAGGTCCCGGGTTCGATTCCCGGCAGGGTCGGGAATTTTAACCATAATTGGTTAGTTCCCCTGGCACGGGGACTGGGTATCGTCTTCATCATCATTTCATTCTCATCACGACGCGCAGGTCGCCTGCAGGAGTCAAATCAAAAGACCTGCACCAGGCCTCTCCTGATGCCACACGCCATTAATAATTTTTTTTTTTTTTTTGCTAGTTGTTTTACGTCGCACCGACACAGATAGGTCTTACGGCGACGATTTAATAATAATAATAATAATAATAATAATAATAATAATAATAATAATAATAATAATAATAATAATATACATTTCAGCACTACTGTGCGCGTAGTTCAAATATCCGATGAAGCCAGTAGGTTCATTACTTCTGAAAGGAATGATATTTTCATGACTTTTCACTGGACCACATATTACACGTTTAAAGAATGGCAGTCTAAAATCTCTCTTGATTTTATGAATAGCTGGATTTGAATGCGAACGCATCACGGAGTATGTCTTCATTCTGCAACACTATGCTATATGTTGAACTGCTGTAACTTTAAGACCAATGAATGAAAACAAACTTTTCAATGCAGAACTAAAAGGAAGTAAATTAAAAACGAAGGAAGAGAAAATTGAGAAAAGTAAGAAGAGAAGAAGGAGAAGAAAAATAAGAACGTCTTTGGATAAAGCAGGTGCAAATTCCTTCCCCAGATAACATGCATTCTCTATATCAACTCAAGGTTATATTTATCAATTCTTGGAGATTTCTTTGAATATAAATGCCTTCAATCAGAAGAGATTGTAGCTGAACGTAGGCCGGAAATGTCAAACGATAAGAAGGTCACAACGTGTCTAACATACGTAACCGAAAGCGGTGAACAAAAATAGCAAGTAGTGTGTAATAGTCTTTTAACGAGCTTGTTCATTACTGCTCATATCTATCTATCACCGGCTTGTTTAGGAGAGGGGAGAGGTGACTAAGTGTCCGAACCCTCGATTAAGGTCCTCGGAAGAAAGAAATACCGGGACTGTAATTGGTCAGAAACGATGGGAACTGTTTATAGGAAAGTGCGGTCTCGATCATTCTTGGCGAATGGATCCGAGGCTACTCTGAATTATAGAGAAAAGGAGGCAACATTCCAAAAAAAGTCTGCTGTTCTATTCTAGCCCATTAAATTTCCTCCTGCGGTGAAGGCCTCCTCTCCAATTTCTTCCAAATTCACCTGTCACGTGCAATCCTCATCCAAAATATTCCCACAACCCATTTCAGAACAGCCTGCCTCGCTCTCTATCTGGGTAGCCTTCAATTCAGTAATGTAATAAATAACCCTTGTCCATTATAAAGTAGAGTATCCACGATCGACCGATGAATGGGGGTTATAGTTACAAAATGATGACAGAACACAACGAAGGTGCATGTGCGTGTGAGGTGCACGCATGCAAGGACACTGATACAAGCGAATTATGTTGATATTCATATTGCAGTACACTACAAAATCTTATATTAAAATACAGAACAAGAACTATATGATCAAAGCCAACAGTTTTACAGAGAATGGTAAATCTAAAATTCAACTTTCGGGCTTCTTAGAAAATAGATTCAATAGATTCAAGAGTTTCTGTTTATTTTCTTTTGTAAGAATTACATGGGGGAAGGGGCGTTTCTAACCCCCAGTAACCCCCCGCTGGTTACGCCCCTGTCGCTGTATGGGATCTATTCTTGCTATATTGCTCCACTCTTGAGCCCAGATTTCTCTTCCAACGCACTTTACAACAGTCTTGCGCTTGATTTCAATGTTTTGCCGACGGCCTTTCAGGAAAATTCCTAGCAAACTTTCAGTTTAACTGTTTGTATCACATTCCAAGAACCTAGGACAATGGTTAATTCAAGAATGTGATCCGGATGTATATTTTAAAAAAAATACAATACTGGCATTGTTATAGGCGTGTTCTGAATTTAAAACGCACTGTACCGAGCGAGTTGGCCGTGCGGTTTAAGGTCGCGCATCTCAGAGCTTGGATTCTGGAAATGGTGGGTTCGAATCCCACCGGCTTTAATTAATGTACAACCCCAGCATTTGCCAGGTATGAAAAAGGGAAACTACCTCCGTTTAGACGTGGCTAGTTCACTCGCTCAATTGCAGAATTAGGATGAAGCATTATCTATATTATTATTATTATTATTATTATTATTATTATTCGCCAATGGGTCACTTAGGACCGCGCGGAATCAATATTTGTTGAGCTCTCCTCCTAGCCCAATAGTTCTTCACTTTCATAGATCGTTATCATTTCTGTTCCTCCGACCAAGTCAAGTTGGTTTCTTCTTATCTTCCTTAAATCCCCTTGTGTGGACAATTTTCCTGATTACCTTTCTATCCTTCAAATTTGATGAGGTATGTCTGGTGTTATTTATTCTTTCCAAATGGCTTAAAAATTGAAATCGTTTTAGTCTCATTGTATTAGTAAGTTTAGACATTTTAAAATATTTCCGAGTTGGGTTTGGGGTAATCTATTCCATTTTTTAAATTCTGTGTACTAAGATTTTTCGCTTGATTTCCCTTCTTTTAATCTCTAACTGTTCCTTTAAGTTTTTACGATGTAAATTGAGCGTTCCTGAAGCATAAAGAGCTTTTGGTTCGACCACAGTAAAGGAATGACGAATTTTACTGTTCCAAGAATTTTTTTTTTATAAACATTCTTTGTATGTTGAAAAGCAATCTCCATTTTCTGAATTCTTGAAGCTATTGACTTATTTTCATTGCCATTTCCAGCGATCCATTTACCTAAGTATTTTCTTCGACATCTCTACATTGCACTCTGTGTCCGACTCGTTGGCTTAACGGTCAGCGTACTGTCCTTCGATTCAGAGGGTCCCGGGTTCGATTACCGGTCAGGTCGGGGATTTTAACCTTAATTGGTTAATTCCAATGGCATGGGGGCTGGGTGTATTTGTTGTCTTCATCATCATTTTATCCTCATCACGACGCGCAGGTCGCCTACGGGAGTCAAATAGAAAAACCTGCACCTGGCGAGCCGAATCCATCCTGGGATATCCCGGCACTAAAAGTCATACGACATTTCATTTTATACTCCCTTCTGTCCCTGACTATCTAGTGTCTCTTAATTAGTTGCCATTTACTGCTCTTTCCTCTTGTGCTGAAAACTCATATCCTTATCTTGAAATTCTAGTTTTACCCTCATGTTCCTTATGCCGTGCGATTACGAGTTTCGGTACACACTCGGTACCACTTGGCTATCGTACGACATGGATAAAGAGCGCATGTTGCTGCAACCCATCCTCTTGCCTTAGTGTAACACGAAAGAGGATTTCCTGAATTTACATTTCATACAAACGTGCATCGCTGGAGCTATTTTCAACTTTCTAGCAATGCCTTGCAGCAGAAATAAGAGAACTAACCTCTATTAAGGCAGACCCAGTTGCGCGCTGTTACAGATTCGTGTTAGTTAAACAACAACAAACATCACGGCAGTCCGGATGGATAACTAAACTGGCTGTGGCTCTTCTTCAGTCTTGAATGAGAGGTAAACATCAGCTAACCTAAACATACAACTGGTATACAATACGTCTATAAGGACGTAGAAAATCTTTGCAGAAGAAGAATAACAAGGCCAGAGTTTCGTGATGGAACGCCAAGTAATACAGGGGACGTTATCAATAAGACCAACCCTCTAAAGTTCACATACTCGGTTCATGTTATTTCCGACCACACAGTATATCAAACATCTGTCTAACCAAGAACTTCGAGGAGTACTGATAATTGCATTGCAAATCAAGTTACATTTCTTTCGTCCCAGACAGACACTGTCACACCCACTTCATTTTTTTTTACACTTTGCTTTACGTCGCACCGACACAGACAGGTCTTAAGGCGACGGTAGGACAGGAAAGGAAGCGGTCGTGGCCTTAATTAGGGTCCAAACACAGCATTTGTCTGGTGTGAAAATCGGAAACCACGGAAAACGATCTTCAGGGCTGCCGTCAGCGGAGTTCGAGTCCACTATCTCCGAAATGCAAGCTCACAGTTGCGCGGCCTTGTAGACGACAGAGCCTACCTCAACCTCATATTTTTTAAAAAAAATTTGCATGAAGATGCTGTCAACAATGTATGACACTGTGCTTTGATGTGTCAATTGGCACAAGTGAGTAAAATGTACTTGGAAACTCGATAATGACATTTAGCCTGCCCATTTCTATCAAATTCTTGACCTTTTAAGACAAAACTTGATCGAATTAATTAATGACTCAAAAGTAACGCCAGACAGGCAACCGAAATACGGTGACGCACCTGTTCAGACACTGAGGGTTGTCCATCCCATTTGAAACCACTGCATTCTCGCTGGCATAAAAAATTATAGCAGTAATCGTGATTAAAGTTAATGAAACACGTGACTCTTGCTTCTTAACAATTCTGTTAGTTTGTACAGCCACCAAAAAGAGGACTAACATGTGTGTACGGTGAGAAACTGTAAGAATATTTAGAAATGCAAGATACGAACTCTGCGTGTAATACATGTCAAGAAACACAAGACATGGTCATCAGATTATGTCCTCTGTAAATCAGCTATTCTCACCCATGGAAGGTACCGGTTGGTAGGATTAGCGCCAGAAGTATTAAATATATGAAGTCAAAATATTTCGTATTAATATATGTACGATTTCGCGAGAAGGAAATCACTCTGCGTTAGAAAATCACTAGATTCAATGGTAATGAGAGATTGCAAGGTTCCTCCTTTACGGTCGAAAGTAAAGTGGCACCGAATATAGGACCTTATCCACTTCAGTTTCGCAAAAAAAACTTGGATGACTAATTTAAGAGACTTCTAACTAAACGCGGTAAGGAAATGGGACTAGAAACAATATGATGTATCAGGTGTATTACGGTATCTGTCTACGGAAAATAGAACGAGAGAATTCCAGCTTTTCATTAAACACACCAGAGGTCTGTTGCTCTAAAAATTAATGGGTATTTCTATTTTCGGAGCGTTACTTAATAGCTTTATGACGCAAAACGTTAAACCAGATGTCAGCTTTACAAGGATACAAAAACATTACAGAGGTGCGTAAACCAACACATCTAATAATAAACATGATATGATAAAACTACGACGCCGGTTTAAACACACACAAAAAAAGAACCAGAAATTCTATTTATGATTTATTTATAGTAGGTGTTAATTCGGACGCTTATTGTTATGTAATAATTATCAGCTGGCTGTTGGATCTTGGAAGGGCGTGACCAGTACACTCGGAAGGATGCGATGCCGGGAAGTTCAGAATTCTCCAGCAGTTCCTGGGAGTAACGGTCGGGCGAAGGAATAAACCACTATTTCACGTGGATACTTACACTTTTACACCTAGAGCCTTCCTAGCTTGTTGGTAAATATATCTTCTGTTGTTAGATCCAAAATAAAGAAAACACCCTAGCATGCATACAGCCCATTAAGGACCTTAACATATCGGGACGATTGCAGTCTAGCCAGATGACCTGAAGAATGGGGTGTGCTGATGTCAGCATGATGACATTCTCAGCCTAGTGGTTAATTTTCGTGATCGGGTCCTTTGCCTCTCATGTCTAAAGCCCCTTAGCTCCACGAGTGAACACCACTCCAACTGTCAGCCCAGGATTTTTTCCTATTTGTTTTCCTTCAATGATGGTGCAGGACAGGGCTGGGACTATGAAGGAAATGACCTCAATCAAGTTACAGCCCCAGCATTTCCTGGTGTGAAAATGGGAAACGACGGAAAAATCATCTTCAGTATTGCCGACTGTGCGGCTCGATTCTACCATGTCCTGAATGCAAACTCACATTTGCGTGATCAAGCCGCGTAGCCAAATCGCTCGGTGGGAGGAAAGACATCCTTGGATGGCCAGAGAACTGATCATTTTACGTTCCAGTAACTGTTTTCGCAACTCTCGACCCAAAATGTGAAGCTCGTCCACCCAATACCTCTTTTTTTCACAATTTACCAATACACCTTCATAAAAAGATCGAGATGCATCCAAACACATGGGTCTAGGCCACGGCCGCTTCATCTCAATTCTGTGCCCTGTTAATTAAAATGCCATAATAAAACAAGACAGTAATATCAGCACGTAAAAAAACCCAAGAGCGATAAAATTCCGGCACCTCGCGTCTCCGAGAGTTATTATTATTATTATTATTATTATTATTATTATTATTATTATTATTATTATGTCCGCCTCTGTGGTGTAGTGGTTAGCGTGATTAGCTGCCACCCCCGGAGGCCCGGGTTCGATTCCCGGCTCTGCCACGAAATTTGAAAAGTGGTACGAGGGCTGGAACGGGGTCCACTCAGCCTCGGGAGGTCAATTGAGTAGAGGTGGGTTCGATTCCCACCTCAGCCTTCCTGGAAGTGGTTTTCCGTGGTTTCCCACTTCTCCTCCAGGCGAATGCCGGGATGGTACCTAACATAAGGCCACGGCCGCTTCCTTCCCTCTTCCTTGCCTATCTCTTCCAATCTTCCCATCCCTCCACAAGGCCCCTGTTCAGCATAGCAGGTGAGGCCGCCTGGGCGAGGTACTGGTCATTCTCCCCAGTTGTATCCCCGACCAAGAGTCTGAAGCTCCAGGAGACTGCCCTTGAGGCGGTAGAGGTGGGATCCCTCGCTGTGTCCGAGGGAAAAGCCGACCCTGGAGGGTAAACAGATGATGATGATGATGATTATTATTATTATTATTATTATTATTATTATTATTATTATTATTATTATTATTACTCCAAACGAAACTGTGACTAGAATATCGTAGGTAACAACATAACAACAATAGATATAACAACGGGCCTTCAGTTCTCCAGCAGAAAATTCACATACCTTAAGCTCGAATTTCACGTAAAATAATAATAATAATAATAATAATAATAATAATACGTAACGTCCCTTCAATTGGTACAGATTTCATGAAAAGTCAGGGGTTTATTTTACATGCTGGACGCTAACAAAACAGAATTGTCGCATTCAAATACCTTCAAATGCCACCAACTTAATCTAGGATGGAATCCGCAGTCTTAGGAACAAGACAACGACATGGTAGGTTGTGTGGGTGATCGTATCATACGAAGTCCCGCAAACCTGCTAGTTCGTACCAACCTGCGTTTACCCTGGCTCATAATAAGCCTATCATAGTTATCTTTATATTAAGGAGCCATAATATCGAGATTATTGACTATCCTCCCAGTCATTCTCATTACTTGATTGGCGCATACATAGGCGTGGCATAGTGCTAGTGTAATGCAGGTGAAACACAGGAGTGAACTCGGCCTTAGTGTGGGCGTCGCTCAATGTCAAGCCAGGAGTACAACTGAGATCCTATCAGTTCTTCGTATAAGGAATTGTTCCGAGTGTTGCTACATTGCTACCTTGTTACTGTACGCTAGAGATGTCGGGTAGTGAGTGAATAATATCGGTAGATATCGGATCTCGACGCCCTGGTTTGAGTTGAACCATCACTCTCACCTAGGAATTGACTATTTAAATTCCAGGCAGACACAGAAATGGCATATTAACAATAATAATGTACCGTATTCTAATTCGCAAGATAAGATATTTCAAGTTAATTTAACATAAACAAAAAGAATTGAATATAGAAACGACAGTGTGTATCTATATGTAATAGAAAGTGTTGGAAAAACTGAGTGAAAGGACATAATAAGTGAGCAAGCGACCGACATACTAAACGAGAGAGTGAGCAGAAAGAAGCTATAAGTTAAGAAAATGGGAGTTCAAAAAAATGATATTTTTAGAGAGAAAATGACAGTGAAAAATGGCCACGAAGTCCACCGTTGTAGAGTAATTACTGCCAGAGATTTAAGATTGAAGGAAGAGTGATATGAGGTTAAAAAAGTACATCTAAATTACCTCCGTTGGGGGTTTGCCTGGAAAGGGATACGAGTTTATCATACACCACAAATGAGGAAAACTAAATACTTCTTGCAGATCACAATACACGCTAGCGATAATAATAATAATAATAATAATAATAATAATAATAATAATAATAATAATAATAATAATAATAATAATACCACCGAGCTCGATAGCTGCAGTCGCTTAAGTGTGGCCAGTATCCAGTATTCGGGAGATAGTAGGTTCGAACCCCACTGTCGGCAGCCCTGAAAATGGTTTTCCGTGGTTTACCATTTTCACACCAGGAAAATGCTGTGGCTGTACCTTAATTAAGGCCACGGCCGCTTCCTTCCCACTCCTGGCCCTTCCCTGTCCCATCGTCGACATAAGACCTAACTGTGTCGGTGCGACGTAACACAACTAGCAAAATAATAATAATAATAATAATAATAATAATAATACTGGCCTCAACTACTGTGCGCAGGTATTTTCATTTGACGCTATCTGTCTGCCTGCTCGTCAATGTCGACGTTCCGCTTTACTACACGCCTACTACATGCCATAGTAAATCGAATCTCTCTTGGGCTGATTTTAATGAATTTTGTCTGTTAAAGACGAAGTGTGTCACCAGAGATATTTTATATGCCGATATTGAACGACACGGAGTGTCGAATGGACATTTCTTTCGCCTTATAAAAATCCGACTACCTCTGCCGTGTCTGAACCCGCTATTTTGGGATCCGGAGGCTAACATTCTACCACTGATCCACAGAGGCACCAACGATCGTAATGTCTTTGAAATTAAAATTTACTAAAGACTGTTTTATCTATAACGGTATGAGAGGTGTAGTTGTCCGACTCGTTGACTGAATGGTCAGCATACTGGCCTTCGGTTCAGAGGGTCCCGAGTTCGATTCTCAGCCGGGTCGGAGATTTTAATCGCTTCTGGTTAATTATTCTGGCTCGGGGACTGGGTATTTGTGTCCGTCCCAATACTCTCCTCTTCATATTCACACAACACACTACACTACCAACCACAACAGAAACACGCAGTAGTGATTACATCCCTCCATATAGGGTTGGCGTCAGGAAGGGCATCCGGTCTAAAACAGGGCTAAATCCACACGTGCGACGCAGTTCGAACCCAAGACTCCACAGGCGTGGGAAAAGCGGTACGAAAAGAAGAAGAAGAGTATAATGAGAGTTGTAGAATTTATCCTGAGAAAATCTTGAAACTTGCTATTTAACGAATAACAAAAACATTGCCGTAAGTAACGATAATGAAAGTGAATAAATATAACAAATCAAATACATCGGTAGGCATTTGATTTGGCTATGTCATGGTCAAAGATTTCAGCATGTTTTATATTTCCATTTAAACTCTTTGTGGCGCAACTTGCCAGTATGTCCGCTGTCAGCTACTGATTGTGCGTACTATGGTCGAATGTAAGTCGGCGGTTGCAGTGTGTGCTACGTCTTTAAGTGGCAGCTCTGCACTCCAATCGACCAACCGAGCAATGGCTCTACCGTGGCTCTACGCCATTGTATTAGGGAGACGGAGATGGGCTGGTCCCCACCATCGGCTGTCCTGAGAATGTTTTCCGTGGTATTTCATTGTCCTGCACTAAGGCGAATGCCGGGACAGTTCCTAGTATAGGCTACGGCTACCAACCCTCTCTCCTTCTCCGCACATCTCCTTCATCGCAACAAATCTCCTGGCCTTAGAGACGGCGTCACCGTCTAAGAGGCCCGCCTCCTCCTTCAGGGAAGGAATAAAAACAATTTAGTAGTAGTAGTAGTCAAATGTGTTACTGAAGACAACTGATATTTAGGCCAAAAAGCTATAAAGATATGTAAATTGATGCTTTCACTATCCGCATTAATAGCCATGATAGGCTTGAGGGTTTTGCCGTGTCAAAAGGAACAAAGAGACTAAGCTATAAATGTGTTCCAGTGCGTTACTCTGATGAATTTATATTCAGATGGGATAAAATGAATACAGGCGTAGCCAGGATGGTATTACTGGGGGTTACCGGGCGAGTTAGCCGTGTGGTTAGAGGCGCGCGGCTGTGAGCTTGGATCCGGGAGACAGTGGGTTCGAATCCCACTGTCGGCAGCCCTGAAGATAGTTTTCCGCTGTATCCTATTTTCACACCAGGCAAATGCTGAGACTGTACCTTAATTACCTTAATTAAGGCCACGGCCGCTTCCTTCCAACTCCTCGGCCTTTCCTATCTCATCGTCGCCATAAGACCTATCTGTGTCGGAGAGACGTAAAGCCACTAGCAAAAAAATTACTGGGGGGTTAGAAACCCCCCTCCCACTGGAAGTTAACAAGAAAGGAAATAAACAGAAATTGACAATAAACTAAATAAACATTCAGAGACATAATTGTAGAACCAACTGATATGTTGAATCTATTTTCTAAGAAGCCTCAAAAGTTGGATTTTAGATTGTAAACTGAACACACCATTCGCTTTAAAACTGTTGACCTTGTTCTTATTGTTCTTGTCGTGTACTGTACTTTAATGTAAGGTGTTGTAGTTTACTGCAATCTGAACATCGACATAATTCACTTGTATCATTGTCCTTACAATGGCATGTCATGCACGCGCGCATCTCACACGCACAAGCACCTTCATTGTGTTCCATCGTTATTTTGTAACTATAAACCTCCCATCGGCTCGGCTACGCTACTGAAAATTAAAGTGATACAACGATAAATTTGTGGCGATAAGCAGCTGTGATTGGTTATCAGATTGGTCGCTGATTCATGTACTAAAGCAGTACTCACTTGTGTTGCAGGGTGGAAGCCGGCTCCGAACTGAGCCTCAACGCTGCTGGCAGTCAGCTGATGTGGGGGAGGAAGAAGAACTAGGCCACCCAATAATGCAGTAATTACAGTGCGTCCTTCCCCCCGGAACAAGGCTATCACACTCGTCCCTGCCAAGTGTTATAGATTGCTCTCTCTATTTAGCAGTCATTATCTGCACTCAGGATAAATTTGATCTCAAAAGCAATCATCATCACTGACCAACACGACGTTTAAGTCCCATTCTTCCTCCTTGGATAGGGTTGGCAAAGTAATTTACTTGTTACGTTTCTTAAGTAAGTTACGTGTAATTTACTAGTAATTTACTTCAAGCAGAAAACTAGTTTCTTTACGTAGATGTAAAAAAAAATTGAAAATTATTAAAATTACTTTAATAACATTATCTTTCTTAATCCGTTTACCTTCCAGGGTTAGTTTTTCCATCGGACTCAGCGAGGGATTCCACCTCTACCACCTCAAGGGTCTTGGAGCGTGAGACTTTGGGTCGGTGATACAAGTAGGGAGGAGGAGCACTACCTCGCCCAGGCGGCCTCACCTGCTATGCTGAGCAGGGGCCTTGTGGCGGATGGGAAGGTTGGAAGGGATAGGCAAAGAAGAGGGAAGGAAGCAGCCGTGGCCTTACGTTAAGCACCTTCCTGGCATTTGCCAGGAGGAGAAAACCACTTCAAGGATGGCTGAGGTGGGAATCGAATCCTCTCTACTCAGTTGACCTCCCAAGGCTGAGTGGACCCTATTCCAGTCCTGTGGCTTTTTTCAAATTTCGTGGCAGAGCCGGGAATCGAACGCGGGCCTCCGGGGTTGGGAGATAATCAAACTAAACACTACACCACAGATACGGACTTTAATAATAACTTACAGATTTCAGTGCGAATTTGCTGTTTTCTAAAATTGCTCATGCAGCCATCCATATACAGATTATAAACAACATACTTGTCTTTCACATGTTTCTAAAACAATGCTGGAACTGCATCGTAATTAAGAGCACGGTCGCTTCCTTCCATCGTTGCCACAAGACCTGCCTGTGTCGGTGCAACATAAAAGAAATAGAAAGGGAGAACAAAATATTCTTAAGAATACAGTACTCATAACGGAGTCACAATTAGAAGCCCACAAATTGTTTACAATGAAGATATTAAACTAGGAGATGAGTAAGGAAAATTAGGCAAGGTATAGAGGAAAATACGAAGCACAGTGAACGTAGAAATCTACAAAGAAAAACAAAATGTTATAATAATAGAATAAATATGTGTCATGGTCACAACCCACACCCAGGTCGCTAGAATGGAAGCACATAATCTTAAGTGTGTTATGTAAATAATTCTGCCTACGTGCCTACTAACAGTTACTGTGAACCCAAGGTCTTCAAATGCATTTCAATAACCTGCTAAATGGTCAGACAATATTTGCTCTTCTACTTAAGTAATTTACCTGAGTACAGACTACCAAAGAAACTCTGTAGTTAGTACTCAGATGTCTGTTACAGCATAAGCGAAGTTCGAGCCCACCTATACTATTCCCTCTGACCTGAGCACTGGGTAACGATGAAGGTATTACACCTCAAGAATTATTTGCGCATTCGATTCTCGGCCGAGCCAGGGATTTTAATTGCACCCGATTCATTCTTCTGGCTCGAGGACTGGTCATTTGTGTTTGTACCAACATTCTCCTCTTCATACTCAGTCAACACAACACACTACCAACCACCACAGAAACTCGTAATAGTGATTAACATATCTCCACATAGGCTTTAGTTTGGAAGGGCATCCGGCCGTGAAACAGGGTTAAATCCACATGTGCAACACAGTTCGCACCCGCGACCCCAAAGGTGTGGGGAAAGTGGTAGAAAGAGAAGATTTGCTTGTGTAAGGGGAAAAAGTAAATCTCATCCTGCTAATCAATCATCATCAATCATCACTGCTCTGCATTTAGGCCACCACCCACATGGCAGATTCCCTATCAATGCTATAACTAGTTTTCCTTAAATGACTTCAAAGAACTTAGAAATTTACAGAACATCTATTTACCGTAGTACATTAGTCCATTTCTAATTCTTCTTATAAACGAATATTTTCCACATTTTGTCCTCTTGAATTCCAACTTTATCTACATATTATGATCTTTTCCAGCTTAAAAAAAAACATTCAAGTTTATTCCACGCCATTTCTCCATTGACAGATCGGAATATACCGCTTAGTCGAGCAGCTCGTCTCCTTGCTCTCAAGTTTAAATAAATAAATAAATAAATAAATAAATAAATAAATAAATAAATAAATAAATAAATAAATAAATAAATAAATAAATAAATAAATAAATAAATAAATAAATAAATAAATAAATAAATAAATAAATAAATAAATAAATAAATAAATAAATAAATAAATAAATAAATAAATAAATAAATAAATAAATAAATAAATAAATAAATAAATCGTGATTCAAGGTTAATTAACGAGGTATCAGGCGCTCGCCACAAGCTGCATTGCCATGATCTACGCTGTTATAAGTATTAAGAAAGAACGCCACAAGTGATCTCGTAACTGTCAACCGTTTCTCACTAGTTAAAAAGTCTCATTTACTGTTCTGCATTATTTATTGATGGGAATGACAATGAGCAGCTCATCGTCAAGCTCTTAACTAATTCACTCAATCAAATGGACATTTGGATAAGGGGCTCCTCCTGTGGGGCAGAACCAGTTCGTAGAGTGAAGCATCGCTCCGAGGACAAGACAAAGAACTGTTGGTCATATCATGGTCTAAGAAGTAACAATGGAAGAATTAAAGACCTGTAATGTTTCTGCAGAACCAACAGTTTGTTAATGCAATACGAGTTTAGTCTAATTTATAGGCCACTGGATCCCATTTTTTTTTCCGGTCACAGCCCTCTCGACTCTGTAAGTTCATTATCACCGAGCTCGATAGCTGTAGTCGCTTAAGTGCGGCCAGTATCCAGTATTCGGGAGATAGTAGGTTCGAATCCGACTGTGGGCAGCCCTGAAAATGGTTTTCCGTGGTTTTCCATTTTCACACCAGGCAAATGCTGGGGTTGTACCTTAATTAAGGTCACGGCCGCTTCCTTCCCACTCCCAGCCCTTTCCTGTCCCATCGTCGCCATAAGAAGACATATCGTATCTGTGTCAGTGCGACGTAAAGCAACTAGCAAGTTCATTATCAGTAACCTTCAGTTACCCCGTTCTGCATTCAAAAATGTAATTATTAATGTACAATTTACATTTATTTTAAATATTAAAAACATTACCAGCAATTTTACATTAAAGTATAATTAAAGTAATGTATTATAACATTATTTATTATCGACTACATTGACTTACATGGATGGGCTTGAAGATGTGATATGAGTTTTGCTACAGTGTATAATAATAATAATACCGGGCGAGTTGGCCATTTGGTTAGGGACGCGCAGCTATGAGCCTGCGTACGGGAGATAGTGGGTTCGAACCCCACTGTCGGCAGCCCTGAAGATAGTTTTCCGTTGTTTCCCATTTTCACACCGGGAAAATCGTATCCATTAGACCTATCTGTGTCGGTGCGACGTAAAGTAAATTGCGAAAAGGATAATAGTAATTATTTTTTAACGAGGGAGTGTGGAAAATCTTGCATAAGACAATTGTGAAGGGTTCGCACTCTACATGTGTGTGGGATTCTTACCCACTAAAAACCACACACAATTTTCCCCACGATGTGCATCTCCACCCCGGAACCGCTCTCGCATTACTTAGGGCGGCATCGTGGTTTTACCCTCTTAGGCTTCTTCTTCTTCTTCCTTCATTTCTCCTTTACTAGCGTTCGTGAGGATCCAGATCCCTCTTTTTCTGTCGTTGGATACTTTATGCATATACAGCTATCTGATCCCAACATCACTGGTTCCGTAACATCACTTGAACAATAAATTCTGGTGTCAGTTCTCCGTGCATAACTTCTAAACACCTTCTCTGTATAGACCAATGTCATAAAAAAAAAAGAAATTGTGGGCCGATGACCTTCGATGTTAGGCCCCTTAAAACATCAAGCATCAAAAATAATTTTACCGGGAGGTACACCCGCCCCGTTAATTTAAATCAAGCGCCTGGAAGAACGCTATCTGCCCTCCTAAAGTTGCAACAACTAATACAATAATTTGGACTTTTCTCTATAGATGTCTGTACCAGAAAAGTTATGTTATGCCCTCTGGTGTGAAGAGGGACTATTAAGATTGCAAAGTAATTTGTTATTTTAAGGTTTACTAAACTGAATTGTTTATTCTTTGTTTTTGGTGTGTTAAAGTTTGCAACACTTCTATCTCTTCCCGCCAACTTTGGATGCTGGCCAATAGAAAATTTTGTATATTTATTTTTCAGCTAATTAGATCTGCCTTGTATCTATTTAATTACCTAATCAAAATTGGGTGTGTGTTGGGCCTTAACCCAGAGTTTTCTGGATCTTTCCTCTTCCTCTTTCCTCTTTCCTTTTCCTACCAGGTGTTCTTATTCATCGCTCCAGTCTGGTGTATATGTGTTTATAAAGAAGGCGGAATGCCTCGTCCATCATCGAGTAGGCGATCAGCTCAAGGTAATGGCAGTCCGGATTTTATTAAGTGATAGTCTTTGAAAGCTAGCTCAAGGGGAAGGTTTCCGATCTTTAACTATGTAACTTTAATTTTCTGAAATGTAAATTCCAAGTTCAAATGTAAATTTTAAACAAGTAAAAGGAACTTAAACGTAATCAGGGAATAGAAAGTGACCTAACCTCTCGTGCTCCCTATCAAATTGATCTGGAGGTGACTAGGATTTTGTAACCCTTTTTTAATCCTTGTAATTTAAATATTCTCTCCATCTCGTCACCTCGGTAGTATAGGCTTAGCCTCTGTAACTTCGGCCCATAAGCCCAAATAGGATTTTAAACTTTCATTTCGATTTTCAAGGAGCGCACATGTCCGCCTCCTCTCCATTTTGATTTTTGAGCCAGTAACTTACCTGTTGTTTTGCACAAAGGCCGGATAGAATGGGTACTCTATACAACCCTGTGTCATTTCTTTTATGTAAAGATGTAGACTCTTGAGCACATAATACAGTGCATACTGCTTGATTTGTAAAATGTAGGTCGTGCCTTTGATACGCCTGGAAATTTTTGGAAATAGATTCCTAAGTTTCATAGCGCAAAGACGCTTTTTCTAGTACTGTATCTGTTGAATGGTGCCTTTGTACAGCTGTAATGTCATAAGGTTCTGGGAGTAATCTCCTAGATTAACTTTCAGAGCAAAGATGCTCTGATTTTGATGTAAAAGAACTTGGGAGACTCGTCTCATTCACTGTTTGTTAATGGGAGCAGTGGAGCTCATGTAACGTTGGTCATTAGGGAGCTGCAAGCTCAAGTCTGCTAATTTGTCATTAGTTGATTGTTCTGTTTTTCTAAACGTTGTCACCTAACTTGTAAGCAAAATTCTGGTACCTGAAATTGTAAAGTCTAACCTTGAAAAGAAAAAAAGGGAGAAGGAAAATTTAACCTTAATTTTTAAAGTTTTAAATCCATTTTCTGATTACTGCATATCGACCCATTCATGCCCGCACCTTCTTTCATCTCTGTCCACCACGGTATTTCCGGAATAATAATAATAATAATAATAATAATAATAATAATAATAATAATAATAATAATAATAGTAATAATAATAATAATAATCTGACGATGGCCTCGGCTATCGTGTGCAGGCATTTTGATTTGACGCCATCTAGGCTACCTGCGCGTCAATTGGACGTTCCGTTTTTCACTACCAGAAGCAAACTAAACCTTATCTCTCTCAGGCAATCTATGCCTGAATTAATTTTGTCTGTTTTCTTTTGCGTGTGGCCTCCAGAGAGACCTCCGCAGAGGTGCGCCTGAGCCGGAGTTTACGTACGGTAGGGTGGCCAGTTTCTTTCCGCTCCTCCATTCCCTTACCTCCCCCCCCCCCACCAACAGAGCGTGGCAACCCATCCAAACCTTGACCACGCCCAATGTTGCTTAACTCCGGAGATCTCACGGGATTCGGTGTTTCAACACGGCTACGACCGTTGGCAGAGAGAGGTCTTTTGGTTTGGCGCCCGTGGGAGACCTGCGCGTCATGATGAGGATGAAATGATGATGAAGACGGCACATACTCCCAGTCCCCGTGCCAGAGAAATAAACCAATAATGGTTAAAATTCCCGATCCTGCCGGGAATCGAACCCGAGACCCCTGTGACCAAAGGCGAGCACGCTAACCATTTAGCCATGGAGCCGGACATTTTGTTTGGTAAACACCAAGTATATCACCAGAGATCTTTTGCATGCAGAGGTCGCATAACATAGAGTGTCGAACTGACTTTATAACCTTTATCTAAAACAGTATTTACCCGTATCCCCTTAAGGAAGTTCAGTCTTCGAGTGGCATTCGATATTAGTTTTAAATCTCTCCTTTAGCTTTTCCGTTGCCAAGGTCGTGGTCTTCTCCTGTCAGAAACGATTATAACAGTGGCATCATCCCCTGCCCGTGACAGCCCTAATCTAGCTTGTTTCAAGTAATTAACTTTATATTCAAGAACAAACATTACGAAGTGATACGGAAACAAAAAGGAAAGTAACAAGTGGTGAGCGTCCATCCACTTTCAAACTTGACAAATTAAGAAAGATATTCACATTAATTCAGTATTCCTTATGCCTCAGACACTTCTCTAAACGGTTTCCTACTAAATAACGGAATATCTTATCTATATAAATAAAATTGTAGGGGATCCGCTGTCTGTAATTTCTTTTGTTTTGCCAATTTTTCAGATATTTATCCGTTTTAGGTCAACTCAAGACCGAATCGGTGGTTTTTACGTTTCGTGTCTGTTTGTTTGTCTGTTTGTCTGTTCCACCATCACGTCGAAACGGCTGGATAGATCCCAACCAAACTTCATATTTAGAGTATACTCATCCCGGGGAAGGTTTCTATATTCGTATCATTTTAAAATCTTTGAATACACGGGGGGTTTATAAGAAAACCAGAATGGTTTTTCCACCATCACGTCGAAACGGCTGGATAGATCTCAACCAAACTTCATATTTAGAGTATACTTATCTCGGGGAAGGTTTCGATATGCATATCATTTTAAAATCTTTGAATAGACGGGGAGTTTATAGGAAAATCAGAATGGTTTCTCCACCATCACGTCGAAACGGCTGGATAGATCTCAACCAAACTTCATATTTAGAGTATACTCATCCCGGGGAAAGTTTCAATATGCATATCATTTTAAAATCTTTGAATACACGGGGGGTTTATAGGAAAACCAGAATGATTTTTCCACGATCACTTCGAAACGGCTGGATAGATCTCAACCAAACTTCATATTTAGAGTATACTCATACCGGGGAAGGTTTCAATATGCATATCATTTTAAAATCTTTGAATAGACGGGGGGTTTATAGGAAAACCATCCATTTTCTCTTATACTATTGATTTTCTGTAAACTTCGTTTACCGTACGTGAAACGTCTCTTCATTATAAACAACTTTCGTTATGTTCATAATTTACCTTACTCTTCACATGACGGAGAAATTTACAATTTTGCGCTGGTATCATGCTCTGCATTGAGTGACCGACAGACCGACAACGAACCTACATGTTACCATGGCAACGTCTCTGACTGCATGCCAGCAGGGAAGTAACGTATTGCGATTTTCCTCATCATGCTTTTAAATTCGTGGTTGTTCCTTGGGTAGAAGGCAAGAGAGGCGTCAATGGGCCTACCTGCGGGATATTGGCGGAATATCGTTGGATGTTATAACCGCCCTCGAATAGATTAAGTAATAACACCATTAGTCATCTTCTTATTATTTGTTTACCTAGGAATCACTGGACCTAAATTTCTCCTCTGTTACCGCTTTATTATATCCATAACTCACACTAGCATAATTTATTGAGGGGCATTTGATTTTCCAATACATTCACTTAGCATTTACATATTTGTCGTTATCCGGCTGTCCTCAGTTATAATCCATTTTCTATTAATTTCAACTTTCTTAACTGTATTATTTTCTTCCTTAATTACGCCGTATGTACGCGAGTGCTACAAACTATTGGGTGTACTTCCACCAAGACTCATATTTAGAATACACCTGTCCTTGATACGTTTTAGGGCAAATATTGTTTCTAAATCCCTGAACTGACTGGGGATTTATACGAAACCAAAACGGTGATTTTGCACTTCCACAAAATATACACAAACAACGTTAATTTAAATCTACCTGCCTTGGTAGAAATTAATTTCTAAACCTTTTTTCTCATGTGCATCATTTCGATACGAGGATTAATGAGGGAGATATCATTAACGGACCGTTTTTCTGTACAAGTCCCATCGGACTTAACTCACGAGCGGGTGCGATTAAGCGTATTCCTAACAACTTGAAAACTACTGAAGACATTCGAACCAAAATTTATATTTAGCATCCACCTGTCCAAAGGTAGGTTTAAAACGTAAATAACATTTCATGTTCCGGAATGGACTGGCGGTTTATAGGGAACCGAGATGGTGATTTTACTCTTCCACAATATATACAGAACAAGACCAACCTGACTGGAAATCGACCAAACGTGATGGAATTCCACCTCTAAACCTTTTTTTCATGTGCATTTTTTCGTCAGGATGATTAATAAGGGAGATATCACAAATGGTCACTTTTGCAGGTTAAGTCCAGCGGACATAGCCCAAAAGGTGTTTTCCATGGAGCAGATTCCTTATCTATATAAATCAAATCGTAACGACTGTGTGCCTCTACACTGACTATTTTGGCGAAATTTTCGTACAGCTTTCCGTTTAAGGGGTAATAATCACCATCTCCATAATTTTTGGTTTAGTTTCCTGAAAGTCCTAATTTTTACCCGCCTCGCTCAAAATCCAGATTGCGGCATAATCTGCCAGAAGAAAAAGAGGATAATTTAAATTTGACAAAATTATACGTTTTAGCCTGTAACGAACGGAAAACATCATAGATCATTAAATTTTTCACTTTTTATCCCCGAAGAATATCGAAATATGTAGGCAATTTTAATGATGGTGCAGAACTTCGGAAATTCCTATCACAAAACGGATTGCACAATCTCTGTTCAATTTGGAATGATCTACAACCCTGGTCTTATGACTTTTTGCCGTACCTGTATCCCTTTTACGTTTGATTTTTCTCTATTAATCGATGTTAAGTCAATTTGGAATTTTCACATGCATAATTCATACTTTCAATTACTTACATGAAATACAGAATCATCAAGCTCTTCACGAAAATTGGCCCACCCAGTAGCCATATGTGAGCCAAATGCTATGTATGTAGCTGTCACATAATTATCCGAAAAGTAATGTAATGTGAGATAATCTTACAAAACCTTTACCCTGTTCCACGTTTCTAACTCAATCTGACCCATGAATAGATGACATATCATAGGGCCAGCCATTTAGGCCACTAAATCCGGCGTGTCTTATGGTATAATCCTTTGTCGATATGACGTACGTTTAGTAGCAGTTAATCTGCAAATGAAGGTCTTCAATATTGTAAACACGCATATACTTTCGTATGTCGATTTATATATATTCACTGATGTCGATTTTTAGCGATCGAGAAAGGGTGGGTCTGCTATTGTAATCAATACTCCCCACACCGACTTTGACTGGCAGTATGAAAGGGTTCCTTCTCCAACTCCTGTGTAACTGTCATTAGTAAGGAAGGCCTACAATTGTAATGGATAGTTCCCTTCTCGATTTGACTTGCAGAAGGCAAGTGAGCATGCAATTTTGTTTAAAACTCCCCTATGCGATTGTGTTTGGCAGTAGGCAAGGGTGCCCGCTATTATAAAGAAATGTCCTCATCTAAAATGTGACTGGCATTAGGCATAGTGGCCTGCTATTTTGATGGAAACTCACCAACTTGGTGTGACTGGCAGTAAGCTGGCTGGCAGTAGGAAAATGGGCCTGGCATTATAGTGATGACTGCACAACTCAATTTCAAGTGAAATTGCCTGTCATTATAATAGAAACTCCTCAACTGTAATCTGTCTGGAAGTAGGAAAGGGGGGCTGCCATTTTAACGAAAACTCCCCGAATCGATTCTGTCCGCGTAGTAGGCAATGGGGCCTGCCATTATAATGTAAACTTCGCAACTCGATTGTGAATGGCAGTAGGCAAGTGAGTCTGCCGTTATATCACAAATCCGTAACAAACACTTTACATTGGAAACAACGTACGGGGACCTCCCCATGCTCTTTCTCGGATAACGCTAAGGGACATGAAATTTTAAAACAATCTTATTTACTGCATGTACACTATTTACTTCGATATTCGAATACAATGTAGAATACCGTAGCGAAGCACGGGTACATTCGCTAGTGTTACATAAAAGGAATTATTTCAAGTTTTCGGACCAGAGACTGGTTGGATCCTCAAATAGCTCTGCCGAAAAAACTAATGGCAGCACAGTATGAGGCGAACAGCGCATGATGAAGAGTTAGGTAGTCTGCATTTCTTTCCTCAATGGGCCAGAAAGTGTTATTGTTAGTTTAGTACGACTGCACCTATCCCATTAACGCAGAACCGAATCTAAGGCGAACACCTGGGAGGGTCTCTTGAAATAATCTCCTAACAACACGAACGGATTCTGTAGGGACATACGAATCGTAAACAAACACTTGATGTGGGGTAGAATAATTAGACCGAAAGAGCTGGCCGTACAATTAGGGACGTGCAGCTGCGAGTCTGCATTCGGCAGGTAGTCGAATCCCACTGTCGGCAGCCCTGAGATGGTTTTCCGGGTTTTTTTCCATTTTCACACCAGGCAGATACTGAGGCTGTACCTTAATTAAGGCCACGGCCACTTCCTTCTTATTCCTAGCCCTTTCCTACCCAACGTCGCCTAAGACCTATCTGTGTCAATGCGTCGTAAAGCAACTTATTAAGAAACCTATTTTTGACGGTTTTCGGAGACGCCTAGGTGCCAGAATGTTGTCCAGCAGGGGTTCGTTTACGTGCCACGAGGCTGACGTATTTCAGCAACATCAAATACCGTACTGAGCCAGTATCGAACCTGCGAAGTTAGGGTAAGAAGGCAAGCGTCTCAACCGTCTGAACAACTCAGCCCGCCGAATGAAACATGTCATTCATTGTTTATTAATTGTTGGCTGAATGGTCAGCGTACTGGCCTTCGGTTCAGAGTGTCCCGGGTTCGATTCCCGGCCGGGTCGGTGATTTTAACTTTCATTGGTTAATTCCAGTGGTCCGAGAGCTGGGTATTTGTGCTGTCCCCAACCACGCAGTTACCTACACATGGTAGATGCCACCCACCCTCATCCGAGGGTGTGCCTTAAAAGGGCTGCACTCGGCTAGAAATACATAGCCACAGGAAATAGTAATTATTGTTTATTGTGTTTTTTACAGGTATGTTATAGTGTTCTAAGTGTTATAATTCGTATTTCGACAGGCTAAAACTTATAAAAATTATATCGAAATAAAAATCCAAAACAACGCACCTTGGAATGACAGTGAAGACTTTTCCTGTTTTATTTCTCCATACTGTAGGAAGTAAAACATGAAATATGTATGCTCGGTGACCGCTCATCGTTCGGATAAAAACCATATTTACAGCGTACGAAACCAGCTGCTGGTCTTTGTTTGGATATCTGCATGGACATGAGCAGATCATTCTAGTGTGTTCTTTCATTATTGGAGTCATGAGAATTACCAACTCTTCCATATTTCGCGTTTACTTTTCTTTTATTGGTATTTTAGGCGTTGCAATTACTGATTGAAGACGGGAAGTTCTATAGCTATCGATGATGTGAACAGTTTCAATGAAAAATCGATCAATTCTCTGTTTCAAAGTCCGATATTGCATGCCCGGTATTTGCACTGTTCTCATCGCGCTGCGCTGTTGTTTCAGGGAACCTGGTGGACGGACGGTTTAAAATTGAATTGCGATGGTAAATCACTCTTTGGAAAAAATGTTCGGGGAATTCATGTTTTTTTTCGTGGCAGTACCAGATATAATGATCGAATATAATATGTCAACCTGTTTATATACAGGAGACTTTCTTTCTTTCTTTCTTTCTTTCTTTCTTTCTTTCTTTCTTAATCCCTTTAACGTCCAGGGTTAGTTTTCCCTCGGACTCAGCGAGGGATGCCACCTCTACTGCCTCAAGGGCGGAGCACTGGAGCGTGCGACTTTGGGTCGGGGGAATTCAACTCTCGAGGAGGGCCAGTACCTCGCCCAGGCGGCCTTATCTGCTATGCTTATGGAGGGATGGGAAGACTGGAAGTGATAGACACGGAAGTGGGAAGGAAGCGGCCGTGTCCTGATGGTACTTACCTGGAGGAAAAGTGGGAAAACCACGGAAAAGCACTTTGAGGATGGTTGAGGCGGAATTCAACACCCCCTCCCTCTCCCTTACTCAGTTGACCTCCCTAGGCTGAGTGGACCCCGTTCCAGTCCCCGTACCACTTTTCAAATTTCGTGGCAGAGCCGAGAATCGAACCCGGAGCTCTGGGGGGGGGGGGAGTGGCAGCTAATAATAATGACCACTACACCACAGGAAAAACGTAATTTTCTTTAATGAAACTTCGCCCAAAACATATGAACAAATAGACAATGAAGTTCGTTCAATGTAATGTTCAATACGATCGTCATTTACTTTGCATCAAGCTCAATGTATTTTAATTGACGTACGTACTAAAAAGACTGTGAAGAGACAAGGACATAGAACATGGGACGAGGGAAATGTATGGATGAGAAAGATTTACGTAGATTTTTTTTCTTGTTCAATTTTGGTTTACATCACTCTGGCACAGATGGATCTTATGGGGACGTTGGGATAGGAAAGGGCTGGGAGTTGGAAGGAAGTGACCGTTGTCTTAATTAAGGTACAGCCCCAGCATCTGCCTGGTGTGAAAATGGGAAACCGCGGAAAACCATCTTCAGGGCTGCCGACAGTGGAGTTTGAACTTGCTATGTCCCGAATGCAAGCTTATCACTACTTCACCTAAGCCACGTGGCCATTTCTTCGGCAGAACTTAAAATAAAACTGAATTTTGCATAAGTTATTCGTTAAGTCATTAGAGTCTTCTTTTTCTTCTTCTTCCAATTACTTGGGGTCAGCACGAATGTAAATCAAGCCCAGTTTTACATTCGGATGCCTTTACTGATGCCAACCCTATGTGGAGGAATGTATTTATTATTGCGTGTGTCTGGGGTGGTTGGTAGTGAGGTGTGTTGTGTATGTAAAGGCGCGTATTGAAACTCGAACACAAACATGCATTCCCCGAGCCAGGGCCATTTACCAGACGTGGTTAAAATACCCGACTTTACCGGGAATCAAACTCGGGGTCCTCTGAAACGAAAGCCTCAATACAAGAATTTTTCCACTTCGGCTAAATCCTTCAGTACGTAAGGTGACCTAGCCCTATCGTTTCCCCTCATATCAGTCCGCCACTGAAGCCGATTACAATCTACAACTTCATCCAATGTGATCAGTACCACATCCGGCCTAATACTCTGATCGGAGCGTGCTTCCCTTCCATCTGAAAGGTCCCAGGTTCGAATTCCGGTCAAATTGTTTCTCTGTTTCCACTACGCCCACACGCAATAACTCATTCGACAGACGTCGCCCGCCTTTCACGTAGGTCTGCCTCAGTAGGACTACACACAAGCTTCGTTAATCCCAGCGTGATAATCAATCAATCAATCAATCAATCAATCAATCAATCAATCAATCAATCAATCAATCAATCAATCAATCAATCAATCAATCAATCAATCAATCAATAAATCAATCAATCAATCAATCAATCAATCACCACTGATTTGAATTTAGGGCAGTCGCCCAGGTGGCAGATTCTCTATCTGTTCCTTACCTGGGGCCTGTTCCACGAACGAACTTTTCAACTTTGCCCTTTTCACTTTATAATTCTTGCAAAGCGCAAAGTCTTTCTGTTCCGCCATGATCTAGGTTGTACTTTTCAATTTCTTCGCAAAGTGAAAGGTCTTTGCGAGAGTGATCCGATCGAGTTTATTTCATGGGCAAACTGTATAGGCCTAATACTCTATGATTTTAATGCTTTACTTTTCGCGGCGAACTTGACGGTATAATTGTGGTACCGTTTAATTTTTTATCATGGGAAAGAAAGGTTAGTATTACAAGAAGCGGGCTGTGCTGGAAGTTGTCAAGGAGAAACGTGACATCCTTTTTGACAACTTTTAAGATAACCTCTCAAATGATGACATACATCAATGTTAACGAGAGTACAGTCAACACATCCACACACAGAAGGAAATTCACCCTTCGTTAGAAATTCCGTCGCTATATTATGTGGATTATCAGGCCAACGCACTGTTAAGAAATATTACATTTACTATAACATCTACGACTTTGGTAACAGTTCCGCAAATAATTCATTTTGATGTCCCATGCATTGCTGCTACATCGTGCAGCTGGGCACTATTTACTATCCAACGTAAGCACATAAGAATTTGTTCTTTTTCGGAAAGGAATTGACTTCTTTTTCTGGCATGTTTCAATAAATGACCGATCATTTCAAGAATATAGTCAGCCTGTGTTGGGGTAATACGAAATTTACTCGCGAAAGTCCGTCGAAGTGAGGTTATGAAAATTAATCTCGTCTGTGTACGTTCTCGTATTGGATTCTTCATCACTGTCCTCACTTGATGCTAACAAAAGCACACGTCGTAACGTGTTAATATCACTAAACACAATTCTAAGCCGAGAAACTAGTGTACATAGTTGTTAATTAACAGATGAAAAGGGAATCATGTCTTTGCAAGATTTAGGAAAACTTTTCACTTCATTTCTTTGCACTCTGCATTTCTGTACCAATGGAGGAACATTACAGGCTTGAAAAGTGAAAAGATTCCTAACTTTTCACTTTGCAAGCTAAATCTGAAAAGTGATGGTGGAACAAAATCTGAACTGAAAAGTGCAAAGTGAAAAGTTATAAAAAAAAGTTGTGGAACAGGCCCCGGGTCTTTTCTTCAACAACTGCAAAGAATTCGGACATTTATTGAACATCTCCCTTGGTAAATTATCCCAATTCCTAACTCTCCTTCGTATAAACGAGTATTTGCCCCAATCTGTCCTCTTGAATTCCAACTTTATCTTCGTATTCTGATATTTCCTACTTTAAAAAACACCGCTCAAACTTATTCTTCTACTAATGTCATTCTACGCCATCTCTCCACTGACAGTTCGGATCATGCCACTTAGTCGAGCAGCTCGTCTCCTTTCTCCGCAGTCTTCCCAGTCCAAACTTTGCAACATTTTCGTTAATGCTACTATTTTGTCGGAAATCATCCAGAACAAATCGAGCTGCTTATATTTTAGCTTTTTCTAGTTCTCGAATCAAGTAATCCTGGTGAGGGTCTCATACACTGGAATCATACTGTAGTTGGAGTCTTACCAGAGACTTTATTAATAATCTTGACCACAATGGCCAGTATTGGGTCCGTATTAATAGTAAACAGTAAGATGGATAATCCGCCTAGTCAATACAATGCATTTCAAATTTACAATATATATAACACATGTTTTGGGAATATGTTCATTCTCTTCTTAAGCTAAATTGGTTAAAATTAGTATATTGCAATAAGACCTAATGAAGCAGAGGGGAACCCGATAAGAAAACTAAAACTGTGACATGTACAATATGGCATACCAGAGACTTACATTCCCTCTCCTTTACATCCTTACTACAGCCCCTAAATACCATGTGCAGAGATCTCTACCGTTTATTTACAATCCTTTATGTGATTACCCTAATAAGTAACTTAGCCCACTGTCTGATGAATATAGCAAAGCCATCTCCGCATAGGCCATTGAATCTCTTGGAAGAGTGGAAGGTAAGTGCTTCCACTACCTTAACCTCAGCACTAAATGAGATAGAGGGGTCAGCTATATGTCTCGCCGTCTTTGGCCTCAGGATCCAACCTGGTACCTATTTCTGATACAGCCAGAGTAAAATGTCCTTCCGGGTGAACTAAGTGTACCTTTACTACCTCGGCCAGGCAGCCAGAGGCCTTTCTTTTAACGTCTGAGAGCACAGAAGATGAGTCACTTATAATAAAGTAATAATGTTACTGCACTCTTGCTGATATAAATGTAGATCTATGGAAAAATATCTAGGAAGAATAAACGCCGTGCAATAATTCAGGGAACCTGTGGCATCGTTTTAACACTTGTTAAAAACAAATTAACTAGATAAACAAGATTGGTCAAGAAATGGAAATCATGGAGGTCGTTATGTAACGGAGAGGGGAATATTGCCAACGTCTTTCTGTTGCTCGTTGCCAAAAATGCTCCGGTTATCGCGAGGAAAAAAAAAAAAAAGATGCGTGACGCAATAGAGCTCTCGTCCGTAATCCACCCCTGCTTTTATGCTTCCTGGTTTTGAGGTCTGGAAGCCTTTAGACGATGACATTCAACTCATGATCCTCGTTATCTCCGACACAGGTCAGGTGAGAGGAAACTGGATTAAAGGTCCGATCTGTCTGTCTGTTAGGTCATCAGCCCAGAGGCTGGTTGGATCCTCAAATAGCACCACCAACGGTGTCCGACTCGTTGGCTGAACGGTCAGCGTACTGGCCTTCGGTTCAGAGGGTCCCGGGTTCGATTCCCGGCCGGGTCGGGGATTTTAACCTTAATTGGTTAATTCCAATGGCACGGGGGCTGGGTGTATGTGTTGTCTTCATCATCATTTCATCCTCATCACGACGCGCAGGTCACCTACGGGTGTCAAATAGAAAGACCTGCACCTGGCGAGCCGAACCCGTCCTGGGATATCCCGGCACTAAAAGCCATACGACATTTCATTTACCACCAACGGTTATGCGATTATAAGGAAACCCCAAAAACCAATGGCAGCACCAAAATGAGGCGTACTAGGCAATATGAGGAGTGAGGTAGTTTGTCATTGCTTTCCTCACTGGGTCAGAAAGTACTATTGCAGCACGACTGACCCTATGAGCAGCACCTTTCATAACACTCAGATGCACTAGTCATGCTCTGAATGTCATTACTCACCACTGCCCATACCCCAGCAACTTCCATATTGTCACAGCCATGGATGTTGACTGGGACTGCGGTGGAAGCTACACTTTACTCTGGCCTTTATGAGTTATATTCTCCCAGGATTCAGTGAATGAAATCGAATCAAGATCTAATAAATTTAAGTGAGCTCATTATTTTGTACGGAAGAAGACAGAGCTCGAAAGGAACTGTATTTTTATTTTAAGAGCGACTTTGCTGTATGGGAGTGAAAGCTGGGTGGTCTCAGACCATCTCGAATAAAAAGATATGAAAGTAGGGAGAATGATTGTTGATATAATCAGATGGGGACAATGGCAGGAGGGTACGCGTTATGCGGAGATATCCCCTGTGGGTGGGGGCGGTAGAATAACAGCAACATATCCACTGCCTTTCGTAAGAGGCGACTAAAAGGGGACCCGGAGTTCTTAACTTGGGAGCGTGGGTTGGCAACCATGCAGGTCTTAGACGAGTCATGGAATCGCTTCCACTTGTGCCAGGCTCCTCACTTTCATCTATCCGATCCGACCTCTCTTGGTCAACTCGTGTTCTGTACAGAATCCAACGGTATTAGGTTTGCGAATCCTAGAGATGCTTTCATTTTCACGCCCTCCGTGGCCGTTGGTTTTCTTTGGCCGATACTGTCATTTTCCGATACGTCGGACTCCTTCCATTTCTCTATCTAATTAGTGTTAACAGAGGATGGTTGCCCAGTTGTACTTCCTTTAAAAACAATAATCACTATTTAAGGGGATAAAGGCTTAATAATAATAATAATAATAATAATAATAATAATAATAATAATAATAATAATGTTGTGTGGCCTATTTCGAGTCGACGCCCTATTGACAACCTGCGCATCCATGAGGATAAGGCCCTACCTAAGATGATTTCTAATATTCAAGATGAAACAAACACCCAGCCAGAGGAATTAACGAATGAAAGTTAAAATAATCCGTGACTCGGCTGGAAATCAAACCCGCGACCCAGTTGACCAAAGGCCTGCATGGTAACTATTTAGCCATAGAGCCGGACAGGTTAGTAATGAACTAAATGGATAATGTTGTGCAGATAAAACGACATCGTTGGTGGGGCCAAGTGAGGTGAATGGAGAAGAATACGTTACCTTTGAGAATACTGGACAGAGGCATGAAGAAACAGAGGAAGGGCAAAGCACCAATGGTTGGTTAGTTTTTATATAATATTTAGAAATAAGAGGTATGGAAGTGAACGAGCCACATAGCCACTTGCATAAAGAGGATTGTAGGGATGGTTAAGTAATTCAGACAGGCTTGCATACTAAAAAGCGAAAGACATAAGAGTCTAGGATACCGACATAGGTATTTATTCATCCACGAGTGAAGTAGGACACCCTAAGTATGAAGAATCTCGTCTAAAGGTTTCAAAAACTTAAAAGGATATTATATATATCAGAAAATCGATAAATTTAACCTGGTAAAACCAGCTCGATCAAGGATTAAATTAGAAACGTATCTCATGGTTAAAATCAGAAGATGTCATCCCTACACTACGAAGCTGGGCGAGGACCCTTAAAGGTCTTGATAATAATAATAATAATAATAATAATAATAATAATAATAATAATAAAAGAGAAAAGAAACCGAAATAATGATTTTGGGGCTGATAGTAAGACATATTTGTTTGACTACATTTACCATAATACAGATACGTTATTACAGAGCTTTTATGCAGTTTATACTTGCAATCCTCCAATGTATAGCATGTGTGGGTTTTTATTTACACTAAGTCATATGTCTTAGTTCGATTTAAAAAAAAAAGTATTTTAGAATATTTCACAGTATTGGTTGATTGTAAAAATGGTGCATTAACTGAACGAAGCGTTCATGTTTAATGATAAGATTGAAATTTGTTTGCTAGTGGCTTTACGTCGCACCGACACAGATAGGTCTTATGGTGACGATGGGATAGGAAAGGCCTAAGAGTTGGAAGGAATCGTCCGTGGCCTTAATTAAGGTACAGCCCCAGGATTTTCCTGGTGTGAAAATGGGAAACCACGGAAAAACATTTTCAGGGCTGCCGACAGTGGGATTCGAACCCATTATCTCCCGGATGCAAATAAGATTGCAATGCCGCGCATTAACTGAAGAAAGGATTCACATATTTATTACTGAAAAGTAGGAATTGTTACATGTCTGTTCTAACAAGAAATTTTGTATTTCCATGGTTTGTTCACAACATATTAGGACCGAGATGAAACGCGCCAAACACTGGTAGATCAGCTTTGGTTATAACTACTGCTCATGTGGATCGACTTAGATGAGTTTAAAATATGACAACTGACTTAATTGGAGTTGGAAAAACTGTCGGTTTTGACATACCGGTATAAAATAATCATGACCAAGATGGCTGATGTACATTCTCTTGTTAGAGCTGTGTAGGGGAACATACAGAGCAGTTTATGTTTTTTTGCTATTGGCTTTACGTCGCACCGACACAGATATGTCTTACGGCGACGATGGGACAGGAAAGGGCTAGGACTGGGAAGGAAGCGGCCGTGGCCTTAATTAAGGTACAGCCCCAGCCAACATTTGCCTGATGTGAAAATGGAAAACCATCTTCAGGGCTGCCGACAGTGGGATTCGAATCCACTATCTTCCGAATACTGGATACTGGCCGCACTTAAGCGGCTGCAGCTATCGAGCTCAGTAGCAGTTTATCTAAAAACCGCCGAAGACTGACTCAGTGAGTTTTGAAATCAATCTCTTCAATTATGAAGCATAATTTCTGACACGACGTTACGGGCATATTCGCATTCTTAAAACGACATTGCGCTGCGCTAGATTTCAATTCAAGATCTCTGGCTAAGGAAAAGGTCAGTACTTAATCAACTGAACCACACAAATATCCCATTCTAAATATGACAAGTGACAACAGAATGTCGTAGAAGTGAGCAGATTTATTGCATTACTACTGTCAGAGTAGAGATACGTCAGAGGAAATTACGTCAAGAAGGATATTACACAGGAAGATGGAACCTCCAGTGGCGGCAAAATTACTTCCAATTCTATACCGAGCTACTTCATGAATGAAACGGCAAAGCGCTTCCTGTGAAGTCACGCTTGGCACGCATCATATCGTGATACGAAGCCTGAGTGCGAAGTCCAGGCGTTTCGAGGAAGTGCTCTTCGTGCAGAACCACACGAGTGGTCTGCCTGAAGCGACAGACCACCAAGCTGTGACGTATCTTATCTCACGCAATGCGTAATGACTATTTTATTGTGTTTTTCAAGCTTGCCGTGGAGGTCACACGTGTCTTTTAATGACAAAAGCATTCCTTTATATGCACCAGAGGTTACTTGGAAGTAAATGATATTTTAAAACAGAACATTCATTTCAAATTACAACAATGTGTAACTGGACTCAACAATAAATACATTTTCCTCCACTCTACTCCCCGCAAGGAGTTGTTTCTTCCTTTTTTTTGACTCTACCTTGCACGGACGTCCGACACAGATATGTCTTATAGCGACGATGGCATAGGAAAAGCATAGAGTGGGAAGGAAACAGCCGTAGCCTAGTGGTGTATTTAAAAGTAGGAAAGACCATAATATGAAGATAAAAGTTGGAATTCAAGAGGACAAATTGGGGCAAATATTCGTTTATAGGGAGAGGAGTTAGGGATTGGAATATTTTACCAAGAATGATGTTTAATAAATTTGCAAATTCTTTGCAGTTATTTAAGAAAAGTCGAGGTAAACAACATATAAGGAATCTGCCACATGAGCGACTGCCCTAAATGCAGATCAGTGGTGATTTTGGGGGTCAGAAGGCTAGGGTGATTCAACTGCCACTCAGTCCTTCAGAGAAGTATTGTAGCACAGTGTACGCCATGGGGGAAGGTTACACCAGCGGGGGGAACCGACCTGACTTCCAAGAAGGGCGGCATAATGTTCAAAAAATGATTTCTTACGATCACGAAGACAAAAGCAAAGAAGCCACAATCTGTGTAAACCATAAACTTCCCTCAACAGCTGCATTCATACTGCCCAGTTACGAAGCTTACATCCCAGTTTACTCCCTAGAAACCACGCAGTCGGAAACCAACTTCGAGTCACATTTTCCAGGAACAAAATGCCTGCCAACGACTACAGTACTATGATTATAGTTTCCTTCCGAGGTTTTTCAACTGGCTTAAGTCACGGTTTTTGTGACTAGTACTGACTGGTATCGCTGTCGATAATCACAGCGACTGTCCTTTCGCTGTCACCATACGTCAAGATCCACCACACACAAAACAACGGATCCCCTTGGCATTAAAAGCTTGGCGACTAATTTTCGCGGAGGAAGAACCTAAGTGAGAAAAAGTGATGAAACGTTATGTTTCACGATAAGATGCTTAGAAAAAGACTAACACTGTAGAATGTACTTAAATGATCAGTAGTTAAAAAGGGGATACTTATAGTTATTATCACCTCTTCTTCTTCTTATTCTTCTTCTTATTATTCACAACTACTGGGTTTCAAGACAGGTTGGATTACCTGAATATTGCTATGAAAAGGAATTCATTAACGTGACAGTAAATCTACGGAAGCTGGTCTGTCGCATTTGTGCCTAAGCACCCTTGAATGCAAACTAACTGTGCAGGGAATCTATCTGAAAACACTGAACGTCTGCGTCCGATTCTTAAGCTGAATGGTTTGCATAGAAACCTTCGATTCAGAAGACCCCGGCTGGGCCGGTGATTTTAACAGAGTCCCGTTAATTCCTCTAGCTCAGGGATTCGGTGTTTGTGCTCATCTTAATACACATCTTTATCTACATGCAACACACCTCAACACATTCCTTCACAAAGGGTTGTCGTTAGAAAAGGTGAGGGAGTTAGCGACCGTGGCGTATACTAGGAACTGTAATAGTGCGGAGGATGAACTACAACAAGCTCACCAAAACAATTTTTAAACATATTTACAGGAGTAATAATGTCAATCAGTGGGTTCGAGGATAAAGAAAGGCATGGGACCAATGGGGATAACTGAAGACATAATACAGGACAGAAGAATTTAGAAGGTCATTATAAAATTTTACCGGCTTCCAGAAGAAAGTGTAAGAAAAGAAGTTACACCTCGACAGAAGAACGGAGAAAACAACAAAGCGAAAGAATTAGGAACTGTTGGCGAGCAAGAAAAAAGCGGGAATTAAATAACGCAAATTCATTTATGCATTCATTCATTCATTCATTCGTTCATTCATTCATTAATCATCCATTCATTCAGTCATGAATTCATCCACACGGGATGTTCTCACCTTATCTGCTGGAGTTCCGTAGATGTAGGCAGAGAGCATTCAACTCATTCAATCATCCAATCACTTACGCATTCAATTCATTCAATCCATTCATTCATTCATTCATTGTTGCACACTCCTTTAATAATAAACGCTCTCTCCCCAGTTGGTGGTTATCCGTGACTAGGAGGGAGAGAAACTTCTTTTCATGCATGCATGGATCAAGTCATTCATGTAATCATTCATTCGTTCGTTTGTTCGTTCATTCATTCATTCATGTATTGATCCATTCAATCATTCATTCATTCATGCAGCCATGTATTTATCCATTCAATCACTTATACATTCATTCATTCATTCATTCATTCATTCATTCATTCATTCATTCATTCATGTAGTGTACCAATATAATACAATAAGGCAATTCATCCATTCATTCACTCACTCACTCACTCAATCGTTCAGTCATTCAGTTAATTCATAATGTCTATTGTAATCTAAGGATAACATTGTTCAGACTAGTGACACAAATAAATACTTGCACTAACATGAATTAATAGGGGTATTAATCATAATGGCGAGTGGCCTCTGGAAAGGCCTGGTGCAGGTCTTTTGATTTGACTCCCGCAGGCGACCTGCGCATCGTAATGAGGATGAAATGATAATGAAGATGGCACATACACCCAGTCTCCATGTCAGGAGAATTAACCATTTATGGTTAAAATTCCCCACCCTGCCGGGAATCGAACCCGGGGCCCCTGTGACCAAAGACCAGCACGCTAACCATTTAGCCATGAAGTCGGACAATACGGGTAAGATACATGTTGTCATAAACTACATAATATTAACTAGGACAAAGATAACAAAGAATTAAAAAACTTAGAAACTAAAATTTAGAGATCGGGTGTAATTACTGAGTAATATTTAAGGTAATAACAGAAAAATTAAGTGAAAGTAAACCATGCATGTATCAAAGCAATAAATGATTACTTTCTCCCCAGTTCCTGGATATTCGGAACTAGGGGATGGGATTATTCTATTCTACGCTATTCTAATAACACAAATGAGCGAAAAGATTGTATTTTAAGTGCTCCTTCGATGGCCAAATTCGAAAGAAGAAGAATGATGATTTGCGACAAATTATAATTCCAATTCCCGTTGTATGTTTTAAGTTGATTAGTTTTAACACATATTTCTTCGTAAGAAAGAAGAAACACGTTGGGGTTGGGAACACTGCCGGAGCTTGGTAATCACTCGGCATCCACGCTGCTGATGGTATCATAGAGGGAATAAGGTCAAGTCCTGCTTGACATCTTCAAACTTAACGATGTCTTGTGCTCAGCTTCAATCAGAGAACTAACCGAGAAGCTGGGCAGACAACAATTCCCTCGCGTGACAGCCTGCTGAGCTCCACAAGAATTGCACTTCGTGGAAGCGATTATGTATTAAAGAGTCGGAGCTTTGTAGAGTGGTGCAGATGTTGACTTGCGTGCCATGTCCCACGCAGGCGATATCGTTCTGCTTCTCCGAAGCAATACTGTCATATCCTTTCGAACACTTCACCCAAGTGGTAACACAGGGAAGGGAATTCTTAAACAGGTGCTAACGACAATAGTTTTTTTCCCTATTTAATGTGTTGCACAGATGTATGCTACAGCTTAATGACAGTCTTCTTACAAGTTTTACGTTCGTATAAGGAAGAGCAAGGATTTTAACTGTTTAGAAAAGAAAATATCATCAATGCACTTAAATGTACGCATCTTGCAATGCAATTCTCAATATCAACTATTTCGTTGTGTTGTGTTATTGTTTCATTTTAGGGGTAGATGTATACTATTGTGTACTTTATTTGCGAGTATGGTGTGTTTAAAAGCCTTAATTTCAATGTTGCCTAGTAAGAATTAAAATATAACAGGCTTTTCCGTTCGTCGATAAGTGTAAATGAATGATGGTATTGATGATTATCTAATGAGCGGATTATACCAGTAATTGGTTAGATTTCAGAGCCTCCATGGCTCAGGCGGCCTCTCACCGCTGGGTTCCTTGGTTCAAATACCGCTCATTACATGTGAGACTTGTACTGGACAAAGCGGAGGCGGGACAGGTTTTTCTCCGGGTAGTCCGGTTTTCCCTGTTATCTCCTATTCCAACAACACTCTCCAGTATCACTGCTCTAGAGGAGTGCGACAGGTTTCGGCAGCCGGCACAATTCCTATCCTCGCCGCTAGATGGGGCTTCATTCATTCCATTCCTGACCCGGTCGAATGACAGGAAACAGACTGTGGATATTCTAAAAGCCGAGCTGACTGGCTCAGACGGTTGAGGCGTTGGCCTTCTGACCCCAACTTGCCAGGTTCGATCCTAGCACAAATACGTCAGCTTCGTGTGGTAGATTTACTGGCACGTAAGAGAACTCCTGCGGGACAACATTCCATCACCCCGGCGTCTCCGAAAACCGTAAAAGTAGTTAGTGGGAAGTAGAAACAAATAACATTATTATTATTATTATTATTATTATTATTATTATTGTTGTTGTTGTTGTTGTTGTTCTAATAGGCTAGATCTCAACGAGCAGAAATCTGCATGTAGGCCGCACAACGCTCCTGTTTAAAGAGTTGCATAAAACTTAGGGGCACGGTATTTTAAAATCCCTAATATTTATGCAACTTTTCCTGCTGAACTTGCGTGCAGGCTAGAGGACGTCTTCGACTCGTTGAAATCTCTCCTATTAGTGCATGGAAATCCGCACCCTAAACTGACGACTGCCTTAAGGGGACAAGCACAAAAAATTACAACAGTGTCGCAGTCGCTTAGTCGTTTTTCCTTTATTCCCAAAATAAGGTGTTAGATAAGGTTGATGACATTTGAAGGTATTTCAATGCTACAGCTACCTAAGAAGGCTGGTTATAGATAGTAAAATCCAAAGAACAAGAATAAGCGGATGACGCCATCCGTAGCGGTAATTGGTCCGTCAGCATACTACGTCATAACACCCGAAACGCTAAGCCATGAGGCACAACGAATAATAATAATAATAATAATAATAATAATAATAATAATAATAATAATAATAATAATAATAATAATAATAATAATAATAATAATAATATAAATTGGTACCGGGAGGTACACGTCTACGCCGCACATTTAAATCTTACGCCTAAAAGAACTCCTCTACAGGAGAAACACTGAACTTGAAACTAGACCTATTTAAACCTTTTCTCTGAAGATGGCACCACTAAAATTTGTTATTGTGTACTGTGTGAATTTCAACTTGTTTTGTCTTCCGTACATCAAGGAGTTTGGACATTTTCTCGTAGATGTCTCTGCTAAAAAACTATGATCATGCACCCTGGTGCGAAGTGAAGGAACCTTTTTGAAGAAATTTTGTATTTATAAGTTTTTCTTTACTAAATTTGGTTCATTCATTTTTGGGTTGGCAATATTGATCTTTTCTTTCCGCCAGTTTTGAATTCAGCCAATCCCTAATTTCTGTAATTAATTTTCAGCCTATTACAGGCTTCTTCTTCGATTTGGTGTGTAACAAATTTAACCAATAAAATTCTGTGGGTGTGTCTTCATTATTCATGAAAGGTCTCGAACCTTTCCCGAGGGTTTATAAACTGCGGGTTTTCTCGACTCTTGGCCATTTGAGGAGGCGGGAGGTGCCTCTTTCTTCAGGCAGCAGATCTTCAGCAAGGTAATGGCCAGTTAACATCTTATTTCTTGCTAGCTCCGCAGCTTAACCTGAGGGAAAGGTCCGAAACCTTAAATATGTAAGCTACTTCTCTACAAATGTAAATCTCTGCCGGCTTATGTAAATAGTTCATAAAATCTTTAACTGTAAATCGGGGATTGAGAGTGATTTACCCTCTCGACCTCCCCTTCATCTTGGTTTGAGGTACCGCATTTGTTTCTGCTAGGTATTAAAGTTATCTCCATGCGCGCTACCTCAGAAGATTGGGAATAGCCCGTCTCATCGGCCTAGTGCATATTTAGGAGTGCAAGTACACGCCTCAATTCAATTTGGTGTTTAGAGCCATTTACTTAACCTGTTCTTTTTCTGCTAAGGCCCAGTAGGTTGGGTACAAGATACCCCCGTTTCATTTTTTTAAAGTTGTGCCTTGATGGCAAGTAATTGTAAAGTCTGATATTGCCTTGAATAGGCTTGAAAAACTGAGAGCGTGTCAGCTTTTTTCAAGTGTGGTAACTGTGCCTCTGGGAGGCTTGATATTTGAAGTTGGGAGCAAGTGCTCCAGGGACTAGGGGTTTTCTGCCCTTGTGTAGAATAGTAATCTTTTGTAAGGTCGAGCTAAGAGCTCAGGAAACGTACAGTGAGGGGCTGGAAGCCTGGATTACTAAACTGTCACTAAATGTTGGATGTACTTGCCTTGTATAAACTTTGTCATGTTACCAGGTATGTTATTGTTATCTCATCTAGTGAAAAGTTGTTTAAGTTTTGTTGTTGTTGATTGTTGAAATTCAAAAAAATAACTTTTGTTAAAGTTTTAAATTAACTTTGATTTTGTAGTTAGACCCATTCACCTCGGCACCTTCTTTCACCTCTGCTGGTCTACGGGTAACCCCGTAATAATAATAATAATAATAATAATAATAATAATAATAATAATGAGAATGCTGTGAGCTTGCATTCGGGAGATAGTGGGTTCGAACCCCACTGTCGGCAACCTTGAAGATGGTTTTCCGTGGTTTCTCGTTTTCACACTAGGAAAATGCTGGGGCTGTACCTTAATTAAGGCCACGGCTGCTTTCTTTCCGCCCCCAGCTCTTTCCTATACCATCATTGCCATATGACCTATATTTGTCGGTGCGACTTAAAAGAAAATTGTAAAATTAAAATATTTTTACGGCCGGATGCCCTTCCTGACGCTAATCCAATGCGGAGGGATGTATTCACTACTGCGTACTTCTGTGGTGGTTTGTAATGTAATGTATTGTATTTTGAAGGATGGTGTGCATTAAGACGAACACATAAACGGTTAAAATCCCCAGTCCGGCCGGGAATCGAACGCAAGGCCCTCTGAACCGAAGACCACTACGTGGACCATTCAGCCTAGGAACCGAACAAAAATACAACTGTCTCTGCGAGCAAGAAATGGTACAAGGAATTTATTTTACGTCGCACCAACACAGATAGGTCCTATGACGACGATAGGATAGGAAAGGGCTAGGAGTGGGAAGAAATCGTCCGTGGCCACAATTAAGGTACAGCCCCAACATTTGTCTGGAGCGAAAATGGCTATAAAGTATCACACTCGGTACTTAATAAACTTAATAAACGAAGAGGTTCTAGAAAAACTAACAGCTGTTCTTAAGGGAGAGAAAAATAAATTTTTAAAAAATGCCTCGGCCTTTAATGTAACATCTTGATACATACGAGAAATTACCTCGTTCGCTATGAGCCGAGACGAGTTCGACCAACCAATTACTTCATTTAGCACATGTAACGGCGAGGCACAGATCCCTCATTATTTAACACTGAACTAATCATTAACGGTAGATCAATCAACACCTTCCTCAATACCTCATTATACTGGTTTGTTTGGAAGTATCCCGGTTTCCCTCTGTGGGTGTGAGATGGGGAACTTACAATCTGATTTCATCTACCTGACAGGGCAGTGATTTACTACAATGCTAGGCTGAGCACATACTGCATTGGCATTAGGAAACAATGCTCATTATTAGTTATAATCCAGTACTGTATTTGACAGAAGCCTTCCTCTGGAACACTGAAGTCTATTTCCCTTCCTTCCAGTTGTGCTTCACCGAGAGACGCCAATGCGACAGGAAGCTTGTGTCACTGTATCATTTTTCTTTTGCCGCTCCTGGCAGGCTAAAAATATCTCATTTTAATTAAAACCAGAGAGAAATTGATTTCACGGCGAATCAGTCTTGCTCTGCATTAATAACACGAGCCTGCTTATTTTTCTTTCCTCTGAATATTGATGCAGTAAGGGTGCAGTAAAGATGATTTTGACGCCCTTAAGCCCACGAGAATAGACTCCTTCGTTTACTCGTGTACTTATTAAACACAGCAGAAATTTCAAGGGCACAGAAGTTCAAACGGTTGAGCATCAGCCGTAAAAGTAAACTGTTAATTTCGCATTTAGTGGTTCAAAAACTACCGTCAATAGTCATAAAGATGGTCTTCAACGATTTTCCATATTCACACCACGCGAATACGGAGATTGTACCTTAATAATTAAGGCTAAGGTCAAAGCCATTACAATCTCATGAGAAACCATTCCTTATTTTCGTTAGTGCGACGTTAAAGAGATAGAAAATAATTCTTATTTGTGTCCAAATTTATGAAATACCAATAGCAAATTGTACAGATCCAACAGAACTCCTTTTTCAGTTTCCCTGTTCTCGATGTCGTGATGATAGCTACGGGACCTAAAGTTTACGCTAAATCTGAACTATAGGGATGAAACATTTTTCACTTCAAAAATCCAAAGTGCATTGTCCAGGAATCGAATCACGGCCGTTTTGGTGAGAAACCACTGGCGATGCCACTCGACTATCATGCTGCCTTTCTGGTGGGGTTCACCGAGGAAGTTGGCCGTGCAGGTAGGTTCGCACAGACGTGAGCTTGCATTCGGTAGCCCTGATGATGGTTTCCCGTGGTTTCCCATTTTCACACCACGCAAATGCTGGGGCTGTACCTTAATTAAGGCCACGGTCGCTTCCTTCCCATTCCTAGGCCTTTCCTATCTCATGGTCGCCATACCTATCTGTGTTGATGCTATGTAAAACAAATAGCTAATAATAATAATAATAATAATAATAATAATAATAATAATAATAATAATAATAATGGCGTGTGGCCTCCGGGGAGGTCTGCTGCAGGTCTTTTCCTAGTAGACGGCGGATAGGCGAACTGCATTTCTATGAGGATGATATCCTAATTAAGATGATTTCTAATGACAAAAAAAACAAACACACACACACACACACCCGAACCATCGAGTCAGATGGTACACCAATTAAGATTAAAATGCCCGACCCGGCCGGGAATCAATCCCGTGACCCTTGGACCAAAGGCTAAAAGCTAATCACTTAGCCACTGAGGTGAGCTTAACGCTGATTAGAAAGAAAAATGAAAGAGTTCTGACGCTTCAAAGAGTTGTCTGTAGGTATCGGCAAATGAAAGGGTAGAACTACGAAGGGCGTAAAACGATGTATCCCTAGGCCTCGCAAACCCAATATCGCCGGGATCGGAAGAGAGCATGAATTGACCGAGGGAGGTCAGATTAGAAAGATGAAAGCGACGAGCCTCGCACTAGGAACTGGAGGTAATGTTAGACTCCATTAGGAGCCCCCTGGTGGCAAATCAAAGTACTCAAGTTGACAAATACTCGCGTGGCCCCTCTCAGCCGCCACTTACGACAAACAGGGGATACTGGTGATGTAATCTACGCCAGTGGTCCCAGTGGAGTGCGGGGCGAGGGTGGCTACGATAAAAAATTGGTAATTTTACCAATTTCGTCTCTTTTGTGAACACTTACTGCTATTTTCAAATTCTCTGTACAGTGAACTCAGGCAGGATGGATAACTATGCATTAATACATATTCGTTAAATTACTTTTTTTTTTGCTAGTTGTTTTACGTCGCACCGACACATATGTCTTACGGCGACGATGGGACAGGAAAGGGCTAGGAGTGGGAAGGAAGCGGCCGTGGCCTTAATTAAGGTACAGCCCCAGCATTTGCCTGGTGTGAAAATGGGAAACCACGGAAAACCATTTTCAGGGCTGCCGACAGTGGGGTTCGAACCTACTATCTCCAGAATACTGGATACTGGCCGCAATTAAGCGACTGCAGCTATCGAGCTCGGTCGTTAAATTATTATTATTATTATTATTATTATTATTATTATTATTATTATTATTATTATTATTATTATTATTATTTAGGCAGACCCAGAGAGATTTCTTGAGTCAGACTTTTTTTTTGTGCCAAGTACGAACAGTATGGAGAAAGGAAGGTAGAGAGTGTGGCGGAGGGGGTCATAAAAAGTCTGCGAACCACTGGCCTACGCCCTCACCCACAAGGAGAAATTCTAGCTCCTGAGCGCGTGAGCCAACAAGCTGTAATTACAAGAGTGTCGTCAAAACAGATAATAAGATTACTAAATACAGTAATTTAGAGAATAATGCTCAGGTCTCTGGTGTAGTTTACGACTTAATTGGCCGTGCAGTAAAGCATGACTGGGGACTGTGTATTTAAACTTGCAACAAATATGCAAATCAGCAGATCTGTACCCTGCTATTGTCCTCGCGATGTCACGGTTCAGTGAATCATCACAGCATGAGCTTCCGAGTCAGCAAAGGAAGAATTTAAAAAAAGTGTAGGCTAAGGGAAATGAAGCGGAACGAGGGTTGGATGATATACACACCGGGATATTTATATCTAATGATATCCCTTCACTTGTTTTAAATTACGTGCGGAAAGGTATGAAGCTCGTACAGAGCAACTCGTTTCTCTAACCCTCACGACGACTTTTTCGGTGTAATTAATGGGTCACAACGGGTATTATTATTATTATTATTATTATTATTATTATTATTATTATTATTATTATTATTATTATTATTAATCGCGCGGCAAATTCCTCTCTCAACGTCACCTTACAAGCATTTGCATGCTTTCTTGAGTGTGAATGGGATGCATGAATGAGAGTGAATATGGTTGTTTATTGTAACGTTTTACGGAATGCAGTTTTAAATTATAGGCGTACATTAGGTTGTAAAAGTTTAATATGTTTAGGTTAAGTCATCCAGTTTTTATACTGTTACTATATATTACATTGTAAGTTTTTGACATGGTTAAATTGTAAAATTTATATTGCCAATTAGGTACTCACTTATACACATGAAGTGGTTAACTATAAGGCAGGGTCGGGAGCCCTAAATCGCCAGATTAAAGACGCTTTAATAATAATAATAATAATAATAATAATAATAATAATAATACTGTCCGACTCGTTGGTTGAATGGTCAGCGTACTGGCCTTCGGTTCAGATGGTCCCGGGTTCGATTCTCGGCCGGGTCGGGGATTTTAAGCTCCAATGTTTAATTCCAATGGCTCGGGGGCTGGGTATTTGTGTTGTCCCAAACATCCCTGCAACTCACACACCACGCATAGGCCTAATACTATCCTCCACCACAATAACACGCAGTTACCTACTTACACATGGCAGATGCCGCCCACCCTCACCGGAGGGTCTGCCTTACAAGGGCTTCACTCAGCTAGAAATAGCCACACGAAATAATAATAATAATAATAATAATAATAATAATAATAATAATAATAATAATAATAATAATAATAATAATAATAATAATAATAAATAATAATAAAGGCGAATCATGAGGAAAATATTAGGCCCACAAAACACAGCAGAAGGTTGGAAATTACGAAGTAATGCTGAAATATATCAAAAAATAGAAAATATATCAGATGTAATGAGGAAAAGGAGACTTATGTTTTTTGGACATTTATATCGAATGCAAGATAGTAGATTAACCAGTAAGATTTTCAGATATTTGTGGAGTAAGAAATCAACGACAAGCTGGGTCAACGAAGTAAGAAAGGATTTAGAAAAAAACAATATAACAACAGAAGAAATAAATAATAGAGAAGGCTTTCGGTTAAAAGTATTGAAAATAGAAGGATTCCAAGGTAGGAAAGTAAAAACGACTGGTTCAAAGTGGTCTGAAGACAGAAAGAAGAAACATAGTGAACAGATGAAAGCGTACTGGAAGAAAAGGAAAGAACAAAGAAGAAGGAATTGAAATTGGCACGTGGTCCTCTGGTGGCCCATTCGAAAGAATAATAATAATAATAATAATAATAATAATAATAATAATAATAATAATAATAATAATAATAATAATGGCCTCAGCTACCTTGTGCAGGCAGTCTGAGTTATCATCTAGGCTGCCTCCGAGTGAATTTCCTACAAATGTCCTACAAAGAAGTCTTCCAGTGGTGTCTCAACAGCGCGCTAGCTGCCAGCGTCTTGGTAAGATGTGGTAATCCAACTGATGAGCCCACCGTCACACATGGGCGAACCGCTGGTAAATTCACGATTGGAAAGCCCTACATGTAAATGGCTTCAATGTTTTAATAATAATAATAATAATAATAATAATAATAATAATAATAATAATAATAATAATAATAATAATACGACCAGATGTTGCGCACAAATGAGACCTACTCAGAACAAGCATTGTGACTTTTGGGACTATAGGGGACGAGAAGTGGACAACTGTCGCAAAGTGGTCGGATGAACGTCATGCTCGACACAGCGAGTTAACGAAAACCTAGTGGATCAATCGAAAATTGAATAAATGACAGAATGTATAATGAAACATAGTGGTCCATAGTTGGCGGATTAGATAATAATAATAATAATAATAATAATAATAATAATAATAATAATAATAATAATAATAATAATAATAATAATAATAATTTGTGAATCCTCGCAACTGCTACGTATTGGGAGATTGGCAGTTCGAACACAGTCGGCAATCCTGTAGACTGTTTCCCGTGGTTTCCCATTTTTCACACCATGAAATTGCCGGAGCTCTCCAACGCTATCTACCCATTCATAGCTATTAACAAGGTCGGTGACGGAACACAGGCCGTCCAGATATCAGCTTACAAGACTCACACGTTAGTTCGGCGAGATATTCTCTTTAACATAGAGTTCGAATGACGGAGCTTGCAGTCAGCAAACTTCAAAGTTACCGCCTGGAGCAAAGAATTGTTATTAATTATATTTGTTTTACGACCCAGTAACTACTACGGTTTGCGGAGACGCCAACTTGCCGGAATTTTGTCCCGCAGGAGTTACCGTATGTGCTGATAAATCGACCAACAGGAGTAGATTGAGTACCTTAAATACCACCAGCTGAGCTGGGTTCAGGAAGCCAGCGCACTTCCGTCTGAGCTATTTCGACCGGCTGGACCAAAGGATCGGACCAATGTAGGAACACCAATGGAATATCTCTCACCGGGCGAATTGGCCGTGCGGTCAGGGGCGCGCAGCTGTGAGCTCGCATCCGGGAAATAGTGGGTTCGAATCCCATTCTCGGCAGCCCTGAAGATGGTTTTCCGTGGTTTCCCATTTTCACACTAGGCAAATACTGGGGTTGTACCTTAATTAAGGCCACGGCCGCTCCCTAGCCATTCCTGTCTCATCGTCGCCATAAGACCTATCTGTGTCGGTGCGAAGTAAACCAAAATAGTAAAAAATCCTTCTATTTAGGACACTTTTTCCTGCACAGCGTTTCTGTCCACTCTTACAGAATTCTTCACTTCCTCTCTACTCTTGATTCGAGTATTTGACATTGACACTAATAAATTTATTAACTTACGAGACGCATATCCATTGGTGAGAAGAGCAGATGGTACCACTTGGCACAGCACAGCCTGTTCCATCGGCTTACAACACACGTGTACTGGGGAAGAAGCAAAACTACACTGAACCAAATAAACCACGCCAGCTGGCCACTTCACAAGATTTGTGCGAGTGTGGCTGCCTAGCCTATGGCGTAAGAGAAACGCATGGCGTAACAATCCTATTTAAAGCGGACATACGAACTGTAAACACTGACCTGAGATCATCAAATCACTTCTCACACGCGCGGGTTTCCTGTCGAAAACAACACCTCATTACAATATTTAGATGAGCTCATTTCGAAATACGGTGAGACGTTATTCACAGAATGAAGCTTCGTCGCTGAACATGTTCAATAACAATGCGAATATTATTATTATCATTATCATTATTATTATTATTATTATCATTATCATTATTATTATTGTTGTTAATAATAATAATAATAATAATAATAATAATAATAATAATAATAATAATAATAATAATAATAATAATAATAATAATAATAATAATAAATAATAATAATAATATGTTCTGAAGACGTATCTAATACACTGGCAGTTAATTTCGAGTAAATTGGAGCTCCGAAATATTATTATTATTATTATTATTATTATTATTATAATACTAAAACTAGCTTCTAAAGGTGTTTGCAACAAAACATCTCTGTCAATAAAAGCGAAACTACTTCATTACAATATCGTCATAAAACCGGTGTGCCTGTTCGCAGCTGAATGTTTGATCTTAAACAAAAAGTGAAAAGGGGGTTAATTAAGGAGAGAAACGTACACTATGAAAAATTCTTGGTCCAAAGAAAAATGAAAGGAGGAAAATATATTAAATTAAAGAACCTCATTTGAAAAATGAAAAGCTTTCAGAGGGTATCAGAAAAAGGAAGATTTACCTTTTATGTCCATTTAACCTAACCCCATTGCACCACAGCTCTCATGGGCCTTGGCCTACTAAGCAACCGCTGCTCAGCCCGAAGGCCTGCAGATTACGAGGTGTCGTGTGGTCAGCACGACGAATCCTCTCGGCCGTTGCTCTTGGCTTTCTAGACCAGGGCTGCTATCTCACCGTCAGATGGCTTCTCAATTCTAATCACGTAGGTTGAGTGGACCTCGAACCAGCCCTCAGATCCAGTTAAAAGTCCCTTACCTGGCCGGGATTCGAACCCGGGTTCTCCGGGTAAGAGGCAGGCACGCTACCCCTACACTACGGGGCCGGCCGTTTATGTCCATTTGGTCGGGATAAATTCAGAAAGGCGAACGACGAGAATATTTGATCATTCCGATAAAAATTCCAAAACAAAAATCCGATGCTTCCTCGAAGTTAAACATGACATGGGTGAGCTGGGTATCGCAAGAAACGAGATATCAGAGCCATTCTCATAAATTGAAAAATTAAAAAAATAGTCACGGAAATTCCAGGAGAAAACGAAGAAACAAAGAAAATTTGTCTGGACGAAGGGAAAGGAGGAAGAAACATAGTTTAAGAATGAACGAATACCGGAACGACAGGAAGGCAAGGAGAGGAAGAAAATCACGTTTGCCGGGCTGAGTGGCTCAGACTGTTAAGGCGCTAGTTTTCTGAGCCGAAGTTTGCAGGTTCCATCCTGACTCAGTGTTCATATACGTCAGACCGTGTTGGTGAACTTTTTTGCTAGTGGCTTTACGTCGCACCGACACAGATAGGTCTTATGGCGACGATGGGATAGGAAAGGCCTAGGAGTTGGGAGGAAGCGGCCGTGGCCTTAATTAAGGTACGGCCTCATTATTTGCTTGGTGTGAAAATGGGAAACCACGGAAAACCACCTTTAGGGCTGACGACAGTGGGATTCGAACCCACTATCTCCCGGATGCAAGCTCACCCAACTGTCGGGAGCCCTGAATATGGTTTTCCGTGGTTTCCCATTTTCACAAAGGCCACGGCCGCTTCCTTCGCACTCCTAGCCCTTCCCTGTCCCATCATCGCCAAAAGACCTATCTGTGTCGGTGCGACGTAAAGCCAATTATAAAAAAACAATAGTATTTTTTTACGAACCACTAACTAATTACGATTTTCGGAGACGCCGAGGTTCCCTTATGTGGATAGAGGACGGTAGAATACATCCGCTGTACCCTCTGGCTGTCGTATGAGGCAACTGCAGGGTAACTCCCAGGTGTACGGGTGGTGGCCTCGGGGCCCCTAGCTGTGTCTGGCATTCAATCCACTTACTTGTGCGAAGCTCTTCACTTTCGTCCGTTCTATCCAACCTTCTTCGCTCAGATATTGTTCTCTTCGAACTCCGATGTAATTAAATATGTGAGATTGCTGATGCCGATTTGCACCGCCGGTTGAAGGAATGTAGAAGGGTCTAAACAATCCTCCGTCCCAAACAAGCCGACATGCACCGGTGGTCTCCCTAGCTCATATGTAACCTCGTTCGCAGTAAAATATTTACATAAAATCAAGAGGCCCATTTTACATTATCCATCTGAGAAATTAGATCGTCCAGATCAACAATGACTCACAATAGTAGTAACTCAACGTAGAAAGCAGGAAAATAAGTTCTTATTTACTTTAGACTGATTTTTGAAAGAAAGATCCTGACGGAGCAGTCTCGTGTCAATCTCGTTCTCAGTAAAATATTGACATAAAACATACACACAGGAAACACTTTATTTTTTGGAATTAAAAGGGGTCCTTTTTACTCCATTCTAGAAATTAGATTATTAAGGTAGTTATTTTTCGATTCGTTGATGTTTGACTTAGGAAGGTAACTGACAAAAAAATATCCCAAGTCTTTCCAGACTTCTTAAACCAACATACACGTCTATTTGAACGCTCTTAATTACTTTCACAAAACTGAAATAACATTCGGGTTAAATGAATCGGAATATTGAGCAAATCTGGAGTTTGCTTGGGCCTTTAGTACTTTCAGTGTTGAGAGAGTGCCTCGAAGAGTGGTCCTTGAACTCGACAGTAAGCACACAGATCTATGACATATGCTATCTGAGAAGAATTCGTGACCTTGATTACTGAGGCCAAACGTCTAACGAACAGTGCTACTCAACTAGTATCAAGAATGATTCATTCCTTGATTACCTTTTTCACCAGTCTGGAACCACTGCAATGTTGATCACACGATAGCACCGAAAAGACATTTCCGAACGATTCCACGAGGAAACACGTAGCGAGAGGTTAACCACTTATGAGACGAATGCTAAAAACACTACCCACTAAGAGAAGAGTTATCTAACTGAAAGCAACCCAGTGTCTGTTAGTGGCGCGACGTGCACCTTGGGACCCCGAGGGGGACTGAAATACACCCACGAGCCAGAAATAGTTGGGGCACGAGCTACGAGGAGAGAGGGGAAGCAAGAGGACTTCACGCGCCAGCGAACCAAACCAGAGCGACACTGCGACATGCTGGCTGAGGCCGCACTAACTCACACACATACGTAACTGTCTACATAACCCTGACATTCATTCCCCTTGGAATATAACATGCTAATCTATGAATGAGTCGTTTAGTTGTGGAACCCGATGGATCACGAAAGGGAAATTGTTCAGGATTAAGAAAAAAAGGAATTCGGTCAATAAAAAACAAAAAACAAATGGCGTATAGCTTTTAGTGCCGGGATGTGTCCGAGGACTTCGGCTTGCCAGGTGCAGGTCTTTTGATTTGACACCCGTAGGCGACCTGCGCGTCGTGATGAGGATGAAGTGATGATGAAGATGACACATACACCCAATCCCCGTGCCTGTGGAATTAACTCATTATGGTTAAAATTCCCGACCCTGCCGGGAATCGAACCCGGGCCCCTGTGACCAAAGGCCAGCACGCTAACCATTTAGCCATGGAGCAGGGCATTCAATCAATGAAATGGTAGAAGTTCGATATGTTGGGAAAACATTAAAGGAGCAGTCTGGTCTAAAATCACTTGTCAGCAGTGAAGGAAAAAGGTAACTGGGCGTGACTACAATTACTTGAGAAATATTTTACTTCATAACGATTACAAATTACTTTTACGAAAAGTAATTAAAATTACAATTACTTTTAAGGCCGTTCGTATTGAGTAAATCACTGTACTTGTATTGGCTTGGAACTGGAATAATGTCCGCCTCTGTGGTGTAGTGGTCAGCGCGATTAGCTGCCACCCCCGGAGGTCCGGGTTCGATTCCCGGCTCTGCCACGAAATTTGAAAAGTGGTACGAGGGCTGGAACGGGGTCCACTCAGCCTAGGGAGGTCAACTGAGTAGAGGTGGGTTCGATTCCCCACCTCAGCCATCCTGGAAGTGGTTTACCGTGGTTTTCCACTTCTCCTCCAGGCAAATGCCGGGATGGTACCTAACTTAAGGCCACGGCCGCTTCCTTCCCTCTTCCTTTCTTGTCCCATCCAATCTTCCCATCCATCCACTAGACCCCTGTTCAGCATAGCAGGTGAGGCCGCCTGGGCAAGGTACTGGTCATTCTCCCCAGTTGTATTCCCCGACTCAAAGTCTGAAGCTCCAGGACACTGCCCTTGAGGCGGTAGAGGTGGGATCCCTCGCTGAGTCCGAGGGAAAAACCGATCCTGGAGGGTAAAGAGATTACGAACGAACGAACTGGAATAATACACAAATCCACAGTTCTAGTCTTTCAGACAAGCAACTCAACGTTGAAAACATCCTAGGGATATGAACTACGAGTTTTAGGTAAATAAAACATAATAAAGTATGATACTATATTCTTTCTTTATTCCTAAAAATTATAATCCTTTCCTTAATCATTGTTATCCCGTCCATTAGTTTGCCTTTTTCTGCGCTAATGTGAGTCAGTGCAGAGTGTGGACATATTTCAAAAGTCGCACCGACACAGATAGGTCTTATGGCGCCGAAACAAGTTTTTGGCTAAAATTTGAATAAAAAGGAAAACGAGCATAGAAACAAGCGATTTTAGGCTGTTTTTCCGGAAATGCATTTAGGCCGGAAGTGATTTTCGATTTTTTTCTTAGTTTGATAGACCTGTCCAAACTTTTCCGGACCCTTTGGCCCTTCAAATTTCGGCACAATTGAGGAAACTGCTTAATTTTACGTTTTTCGTAGTAGTAGGGACCCCTGCTTCGTCTGCTAGGAAGTATTTTCAACATTAACATTTGGAAGGAAAAGGAATATAACTTCATTTTGTGTGTGTGTGTGTGTGTGTTTTAGCATAGAGACATCTAGTTGAGACTAAACTTGATACCTCAACATTTTCAAAAATGATCTCTCCCCAAACTTGTTTAATTTAGTTAATAACTTTTAGCGTCTGAAATGTTTTTCCATGTACTTTTTGCAAATAAATTAATTGTTTCTTAAAATTCTCATCGCAAATCTTCGACATCCTAAAGGGAAAGTACATTTTCCACTAAATCGAATGAATCCCTACAGTAAGTTAATTCTTTTCTAGTTACTGCATCGACACTCTGGAATACACTCCCAATGGGCATTCGAAACTTTACTTCCTCTCATAAATTCAAATCTGCCTGCCGAAAGTTGTTCCTGGGCACATATAACTAAAATGTGTGAGTCATTGTGTGTATGTTGTGTGAATGTTTTTTTCTTTCTTCGGTCATTATTATTATTATTATTATTATTATTATTATTATTATTATTATTATTATTATTATTATTATTATCATCATCATCATCATCATCATTTAGGCCTTCTCTTTTCATTCTTATTAATAGTATTATCATTGTTATTGCCTTGCTGATTTGTAACATGGTCTTAGGGTATCTGTCTGTAGTATTATTTTTTGTAGAATTACTATATCTTACTTTTCGTTGTACGTTTACATTTTAAAATTATATTATTTAATGTGGTTAAGTGTAAAAGAGGACCGTGGGCCCTAACTTCGCCACAAATAAATAAATAAATAAATAAATAAATAAATAAATAAATAAATAAATAAATAAATAAATAAATAAATAAATAAATAAATAAATAAATAAATAAATAAATAAATAAATAAATAAATAAATAAATAAATAAATAGTTTTAGAGATACTCATTCTACAGATCACACCGTCTGATATTTCAGAATATTCATTCAGGTGCTGAGTGCTTTAGAAGTACATCGTGTACTGTGACAACTGTATACGTTATAATCCCTGCTTCCTGATGAGTGCTAGGCGTTTAAGAGAAAAGCTGGGACATGAAGTGAATATACTGATACTTTGTATTTCCCAGTTAGAACACTTTTCAGGAAACGACTGCACTGTGGATGTGTCATAAATCCTTCCTTTTCATCATTCTTGACGATGATGATGGTTATTGTTGTTAAAAGGGACCTAACATCAAAGGTCTTCGGTCCGTTCAACATTCTTACAAAGTATCTACTGTTCACGGCCGTGCGAAAATTCCACGGAATCCTCAGTTAAATTTAGACTGTATCGTGACAAGAAGTAGTGTGCTATTTATGTATAAGCCCATTTTGTTTTCCATTCTTTTGAAAATAGATTTATTTATTTATTTATTTATTTATTTATTTATTTATTTATTTATTTATTTATATTCAGTGAATAATTACATTTTCGCGACCTCAATTTTATCTATCTATCTATCTATCTATCTATCTATCTACATTGACCACTAGACATCTTGCCAAAAGAAAAAAGCACATACAAGTATTCTACTTCAGCAGTGGATATTTGGAGAACCGACTTTATCCACACAGGAAGAACGAGTATTTTGCACAGAGTATACAATAGTGCATATATTCCTGTTTTTAGTGCATAGTGGTATGCATATTTTACCGTATATAGTGCATAGGAATCTGCCCTCTACTGATGAGCACGTCGCCTTCCCTGCCGAGTGTCATATATCTCTCGCCGCAGCGGTGTTGCGAATCACAACCTGACAAGCTCTAATTCATTATTTCTGCTGTAAGCTCTATATCTTTCACTTGTGCTAATCAGGAAGGGATTATAAATACATTTAATTAGATGGTAAGTTCAGAGCCAACTATTATCAAGTTTGAAACTTTTACGGTCCCTCGCTCCACACAAACATATAAAAATAGAATAGCTTCTTCAACGGTATGGTCATGCCATTTAGAACAAGCACTGGAACCTATATAAAAAAAAATAGTAATCTATATTTACTTACCTTAGTCACGGAGTTCACTGTTTTTTGTTACGTGTTTAATGTCGCACTAACTCATGTACGGGGCCGATGACCTTAGATCTCAGGCCCCATTAAACAACAAGCATCAATAACTTATATACGGCTGTACTGCGATAGCAAAGGGCTAAGCCGGAGAAGGATAGCGAAAATATCATCTCGGGAATTTCCTGATGTGAAAATGAGAATGTATGGGCAATAATTTTCAGGGCTGCAAACGACCGTGTTCGAGCCCACCATCCCCCGAATACAAGCTTGCAATAACACGATTCGTACCACGTAGGCAACTCACACGGTCCTGATATGAGTACGATAGTGAATCCTTTGGAGATTCGCTGGTCAAATTACAGCACCTACCCGTGCCATCCGCCATTCAGACAAGTGAGCCGATTTGATTGCGTTTGAATATTTATATAGTCATTCATTCGTGTTCTAAACGCCGCGCCTTGCCGATACACCCACTTTTCTCTGTCTTCTGCTTCATGTAACTTTCACATCTCGTTCTGTTCTCGATGTCCTCCAGATTTTTTTTTTTCCTAGGTCGACGTCTTCCTTTCTTCCATAACGCTTAACCTTCGAAACTCCTGGTGATGAAGCAGTCGTGTCTAATGATATATCCTACAAATATAATATTTTCCTACTCAAGCAATATAAACAACCTACTGGGGAGGCTCTGGAACCTTAAGACGACCACTGCAACCGGTTATTCTCACCGTATTAGCAATATATTCGAACAAGGTGCAAAAATAATTTTCTCAAACACTTCGAGTTTGCATAATATGTTTTTGAATGGAGAATGCACACAATGGCAGTATAAACTTTGTAAAAAGAAAGAGTAAATTATGACTCCTGTCATCTGCGAGTTGAGTAAAGTTGTGACAACACGAGTCATCACACTGGTTTTATGTTCAAAAGTGTCTGCCTCCGTAGCGTAACGGTTATTAGGGGCCCGGGTTCGATTCCCGGTACTGCCAGAATTTTAAGAATGGCAGGAGGGCTGGTATGTGGCTAAAATGACACATGCAGTTCACCTCCGTTGGGGGTGTGTGTGAAAAGAGCTGCACCACCTCGGGATGAGGACACGAGTTTACTTAGTCACCTGTTCAAAAGTACAAGGCATTCAAGACCAACCGTGTATCCATATTCCCAGAATAAGTAATGGCATGAAGGGCAATGCACAACGAATCTGAAATACAGGTTGATCCAAAAGTCCGTTAACATTTGACGAAATATTGGAGGTAAAGAAGTAATAATTGACACACATGATTGGCAAGACATGGGGTTTTATTAACGTAAACAAAGCTTCACTAACAGTGCCTTTTCTGGTAACGTCAACATACCGCGAATGCAGGCTCATCTGACGCCCTTTCCCACGACAGCTCCATTTATATCGTACACGGGTCGAATGTGGCATCACTGACGTGTTACTGTCCAGCGCCATCTGTTGGCCTCTTTGCACACTCGTTGTTGGCATCAATAAAACCCCATGTCATGTCAAGCATGTGTGGCCCTTTGTACCTGACGTGCTGCCGTCCAGCGCCATCTGTTGGACATTTTGGGTACTTAATTTTTGTGTGTCAAAGTAGTGCCTCGTCAAATGTTAATGGACTCTTTGGTCACCCTGTACTTTGAAGAATACTGATTGATCTGATAGCTTTCAGTGTTTATCTGGAAACAACAACAACAACAACAATAATAATAATAATAATAATAATAATAATAATAATAATAATAATAATAATAATAATAATAATAATAATGGCGTACCGAGTCCGAGTTGACGGCCTGTAGGCACCGTGCACGTCAGTAAGAATGGGGCAGAGGGCCCTCCCTAAGATGAATTCTAATGAATGGAGTCGACACAAACCGCAGTCCCTAAGGCGGTTAAGGTTAAAATCCCCAACCTGGTCCGGAATCGAAACCAGGACCCCTTGGACCAGAGGCCAACATCCTAACCATTTAGACACGTTTATCTGGCAAAAATTAGGAACAAGATAACCTAAAATGCCTACCAGAAGTTACTGACACTGTCCCGGTTTCTACCTCCTGCCAATTTTCGCAAACTTTTTCGAAGGCCTGTGCAAAACTTGCTAGCTTGACAACTACTTAAATCCACTGTCTCTATTCGGCGAATAAACTACTGTTTGGGAAATAATCGAGTATAGGAATATGAAGTAAATAATTCATGATAGTCCAATGAGATAACATATTATAGAAAATTATTTTTTAACTGTATGGTTTACGTCTTATTGTGAAGATGGAGGAGAGAGGCCTAGGATTGAGAAGGAAGAGACCGTGGCTTTAATTAAGGTATAGGAAGATGTGAAAATGGGAAACCACGGAATACTATCTTTAGGGCTATCGACAGTCGGGTCGAACGCGCTATCAATCAATCAATCAATCACTACCGATCTGCATTTAGGGCAGTCGCCCAGGTGGCAGATTCCCTATTTGTTGTTATTCTAGCCTTTTCTTAAATGATCGCAAAGAAATTGGGAAATTATTGAACATTTCCCTTGGTAAGTCATTCCAATCTCTAACTCCCCTTCCTATAAACGAATATATTCCCCAATTTGTCCTTTTGAGTTCCAACTTTATCTTCATATTGTGATCTTTCCTACTTTTAAAGACACCACTCAAACTTATTCGTCTACTGATGTCCTCCCACGCCATCTCTCCACTGACAGCTCGGAACATACCACTTAATCGAGCAGCTCCGAATTACAAGGTAACAGCTTCGTAACTCAAACCGCTTAGCCATCTCACTCGCTTATAGCAAAATAAACCGAGACGTCCATTCTTTATTACCCTTGAAAGATCGTACACTCTATGTGCGAAGAAATATATACAAGCGTAATTGAAGGTCGGATAGTAGAGAATCTACTGACGTACGGTAGTTGTATTTACACAGAACCCACGAACAATTCCAACGCACGCAAATATTCGGAAGTGATGATCACTGATGTCTCATACCATTAAATTAAAATGAACAACAAGAGGATTTCAGAAGGTCACTTAACCGAAGGTTAAAAAAAAACAAAACTAAACCCAAACCCCCATGGCGCTACAGCCCCGAATGGCCTTGGCATAACAAGCGACCGCTGCTCAGCCCGAAGGCCTGCAGATTACGAGGTGTCGTGTGGTTAGCACGGCGAATCCTCTCGGCCGTTATTTTTGGTTTTCTAGACCGGGGCCGCTATCTCACAGTCAGACAGCTCCTCAATTCTAATCACGTAGGCTGAGTGGACCTCGAACCAGCCTTTTTTTTTTTTTGCTAGTTGCTTTACGTCGCACCGACACTGATAGGTCTTATGACGACGATGGAACAGGGAAGGGCTAGGAGTGGGAAGGAAGCGGCCGTGGCCTTAATTAAGGCACAGCCCCAGCATTTGCCTGGTGTGAAAATGGGAAACCACGGAAGACCATTTTCAGGGCTGCCGACAGTGGGGTTCGAACTTACTATCTCCCTAATACTGGATACTGGCCGCACTTAAGCGACTGCAGCTATCGAGCTCGGTGAACCAGCCTTCAGGTCAAGGTAAAATCCCTGACCTGGCCGGGAATCGAACCCGGGGACTCCGGGTTAACCGAAGGTTTAATAAATGGAAATGATGAGAATAAATATGAGAAGCGCTGTAAAAGAAAATTATCACGATATGCCCTCTTACTTGTCTAAAATGAGTTACCATTCTCAGGCAGTCATCGCTCATCACACTTAGAAGTGTATAGTACCGAAGAACAATGATATCGCAAGTTCCCTGGAATGAATAAACTGCAACAGCAACTTAACAACCAAATAAGAAGTACATGGAGACTAGGCTACCTATCCAAAGAAAAGAAAATGGAGAACTAACAATCAGTGAACGAAATGTTCATTTAAATTTCGGCGTTCTTGACCCAAGACTTCGTGATCTCAGTCTTTTGTTCAAGGTCGGCAATTTACCCGACAGCGAAATAAGCAGCCACTCCTTCTACTAAGAATACAGACCTTTTTTTTTTTCCAATGTTCTGGGAACGATCTCTGCCCCTAACGTGCTGATGCATTCCTCGGAAGTACACGAGCAAGTTCCATAGCTTGCAGCACGAATTTTGAAACGTACAGAGTAAGATTCCACACTAATGTTCCTTTGATCGTCTACGACGTTCATCCTGACGAAGTCTGATTGAACGTGGTTCCAAAAATTATTATTATTATTATTATTATTATTATTATTATTATTATTATTATTTACAATTGTTTTAGGTTGCCCCGACACAGATAGGGTCTAGGTATTACGGCGACGATTGAATAGGAAAGGGCTAGGAGTGGGAAGAAAGCACAGCCTGGGGTGGAAATGGGGAACCATGGATAACCATCTTGAGGACTGCGGGCAGTGGGGTTCGAACCCACTATCTTCCGAATGCAAACTCACAGCTATGCGACTCTAATTATTATTATTATTATTATTATTATTATTATTATTATTATTATTATTATTATTATTATTATTATTATTCAACTTATTATTATTATTATTATTATTATTATTATTATTATTATTATTATTATTATTATTATTATTATTATTATTATTATTATTATTATGTGCGTATGGACCCAATGGATCACGCAAAGCTCTAACGATTCTGTTTTCTGAGTTGCCAAACAGCTCCTTTTTCGTTCTTCTGCCCACTTTGCTTCAGTCTTCTTTTTCACTTCGTTCTCTGGTTGCACTTTCCATCCATTAATTTTTTTCCTGTAGAGGTTTCTGTCCGCAATGTTAGTAGAGTTCATATGGGTTTTTTCCAGATCCTTCTTCACTTCCAGTACCCATGGAATATTTTTTAGATGTTCTATTATTATTATTATTATTATTATTAATCTTAATACTTGATATTGCCATCATGTTCGATAGTATATTAAAGTCGTAGATACGTAAATCGATAAAAGCCAATACGAAACAGTGCATGTGCATACTTTTGCATGTTTACATTGATTTATTTTTGTCTAGTACGGTACAGTGTTCTATATGCAGGTTTTCCTCTAAGATTCGCCGTATGAACACATCATACGATGGCAGTACGTACAGACATCGACAAATGAGCGTATTTTTCTTATCTCGGTTGTCCAAGCACAATTCCCCCTACCCACCTGACCTCCCAGTCTTACAACACTTTGGAACGTAACGATTTCGACGGTATTGTAGTGAACAAGACTTAGTATGCACTTATGACTGTTTACTGTTTTATTATTTCTATTAGCACGAGTGTTGCGTTTCTGTTATGAATCAGCCAGTGGTGAAACGAAAATAAAATAAGTACGAGGGCGAATCAAAAAGTAATTTACACTTGCAAGTTATCGCCAATTATGAAACCCCCTACACATAGGCAACACACAATGCAAGTTCACTTTTCCATATAGTCCCCAAGAGACTGTAAACATTTCTCGGAACGGCCAACCATCTCTTCGATTCTTGATCCGTAGAAATCACCTCCAGGACTATGTAATCACCTGGAGACAGCCGTTTCCACCTCTTCATAGTTTCGGAATCGTCGTACACCTTGATTTTGCTGCACGATAACGCAACACCTCACACAGTCTGACAAACATCCGAACTGCTGCAGCGATTCAAGTGAGAGGTATGGCAACATCCTCCATACAGTCCAGACTTAGTGCCATGCGATTATCATGTATTCGCTGGACGACGATTCCGAAACCATGAGGAGGTGAAAGGAGCTGTCTCGAGGTGGTTACATATCACTGGAGGTGATTGTTTACGCATCCGGAATCGAAAAGTTCGTTTACAGTCTCTTGGGGATTACGTGGAAAAGTGAACTTGCATTGTGTGTTGCCTATGTGTAGGGGGTTTCATAAATGGCGATAACTTGCAAGTGTAATTTACTTTTTGATTCGCCCTCGGGCATAAGAAATTATCAAGGTAAGAGATTATTTATTTATTTATTTATTTATTTATTTATTTATTTATTTATTTATTTATTTATTTATTTATTTATTGTACCGAGCGAGTTGGCCGCGCGGTTAGGTGCGCGTAGCTGTGAGCTTGCACTCGGGAGATGGTAGGTTCGAATCCCGTCGTCGACAAACCCTGAAGATGGTTTTGTTTCGTCGGCGAAATCCTTCGGTGTTAGTGCGACGTTTAACCACTAGAGAGAAAAATAAGCGTGTGAGCAAGGAAGAATTTGGAATGGCTTGTTGGTTTGACACATGCCGTAAAAAGGAGGTGTGTCTGAACTCTGCTCGTTCATGCTTAAGATATCTCCTTCAGTGGCTCTTTTCCTACTTGATGCAAACTACATTTATGTATACTATACTGATCTTGGAGTCACAGGTTATTTAATTTAAAAATCTATTTTTTATTTATTTTTTACTTATTGCTTAATTTGGTTTTAGTCAAAAGATACACATATACTCAATCTTTCTTTTCATGTATTTGCATATTTTGACAATTTGTCATCAGATAGTTCGCGTAATAACCCAATGTTTGGTCATTATCTTCAGAATGCACATTCCAATAAGGCATCTCAATCCATCACGGAAGTAAATTGAATTCGAAATCCCTCCCGGAGTGAATTTTGGCGCGCCTGTGTTTGTTGTCTTGGAACCGCTCCCGAGAACTTGTTCCGCACCCTGACCTAGGTGGTCGCTCATCACACCCAGCATGCTATCAACATGACTAATTTGGTATCGTGATGAGAAGCCAGATAAGGTTTGTGCTGAGGAGTGCCCAGCAAGACAGACCAAAAAAGAGAAGTAATAATTTGCATGTAAGATTTAAAGGATACGTTCCAACTCCTCCTTGATAAGCGAAGCTTGGGAAATAAAAAGTACACATCTGTTCAGCAAAGGGATAATAGCAAATTTTAAAGCCCTAGTTCAGGACGCCAATTGAAGGAAAAAAAATGCACGGGCGATTTGATTATAGTCTATGATGTAGAGAAGCAATAAAGAAAGATTCGAAGTTTATGACCTAAAGAAGTACAAAACATTCAAGCAAATATGCCCTAAAATAGCTAAATGTGATTTAAAATAGACTTAACAATTTAGGGATTTGTAGCATTTATTACAGTATTACTAACATTAGACGTGTCAAAAGGTGATAAGCGATAATACAGCAGACATATTTAATCATGCAAACTGACAGGCGGTTTAAACGGTTGAGGCGCTGGCCTTCTGACCCTAAATTGGCAAGTTCGGTCCTGGCTCAGTCCGGTGGTATTTGAAGGTGCTCAAATACGTCAGCCTCGTGTCGACAGATTTACTGGCACGTAACATAACTCCTACAGGACAAAATTCTGGCACCTCGGCGTATCCGAAAACCGTCAAAAGTAGTTACTTGGACGCAAAACAACATTATTATTATTATTATTATTATTATTATTATTATTATACCCATCGACCTAATCAGAAGTTGTTGGATGAATGTTACTATTGATTAAAGAATCATTATTATTATTATTATTATTATTAAGGTTCGGATATTAAGGAAAAGTCATATTTCATTCACGAGGTCATTTTGCCCGAAATCTGGGAAATAACTGAATGATGTGTCCCTGATCCCGTTTTAGGCAATTTTATTTTGCATGTAAGTGCACATTTCGGCCTTTTTGTTGCTTTGGTCATATTTTTCTCATTTTAGAGCCATAATGTCATATTTGGTTATAATTTGGGAATTTTTGTTGAAATTGAGGCGTCGTTTTTAACAAGGTAGATGTCATCTGTGTCGATTTTCCAACTCAGGATTTCAACATACTGCAAAAGATGTATTTTTCTTTCGTAACTACTACACACTGAAAAAAAAGGTTTTCTTAAACTCCCATCTACCAAGTGTATGAAAACACAGTTAAAATGGTGCAAAGCAAATTTATTGGATACGTTACGCTCAGCTGTTCAGTTGGTTTTTGAGGAAAGTGTAGGCGGTAAGAACGGTAGGGGTAGACCAAGATATGAATATGGCAACAATAGTTTTAAAGGTATAACTTCGGGCGCTTCTCGTCGCTACACTGATTTGACCTCAAGGTCGTGCATCCCTTTCAAACCAATGTAGCGGTGGGAAAGGTCCATATTTATAACTTTAAAAATATAGTAATCACCCTAAACACCATTCTTATGACAATTTGATGAAACAAACAAAAAAAACTAAATTAAAAAGGCAAAAAAGACGAGTGATCGCAGTTCTTCTATTTATCTATAAATTATTTAACAATCTTATTGGCAGCCCTTGCTTGCTCTCTCTCTCTCTCTCTCTTCCCCTCATTCTTTTTCTTTTCCTTCAACAACTTAACGTTTCCCCGTAAGTCCAGGGTCCGCTGTTCCGATCGACGAACGCCTTTCTAAGCAATCAGACGCAACGTTCGGTCTCAGCTGAGTAATCATCATATCTGCACCTAGGGTGTCCATCGACATTTAAGTTGTATGCGGTGCTACTGTGAACTTCTAACTTGTTCCCACAGATCTATGCAGAAACAATCCTCCGCTACTGTGAATTTTTAAACGTCTTAGCGCAGATCTATGCAGAAACAATCCTCCACTACAGGGAACTTTTAAACGTGTTAGCATAGATCTATGCAGAAACAATCCTCCGCTACTGTGAACTTCTAAACGTGTTAGCACAGATCTAAGCAGAAACAATCCTCCGCTACTGTGAACTTTTAAACGTGTTAGCATAATCTATGCAGAAACAATCCTCCGCTACTGTGAACTTCTAAACGTGTTAGCACAGATCTAAGCAGAAACAATCCTCCGCTACTGTGAACTTCTAAACGTGTTAGCACAGATATAAGCAGAAACAATCCTCCGCTACTGGGAACTTTCAAACGTGTTACCACAGGTCTATGCAGAAACAATCCTCCGCTAGAGGGAACTTTTAAACGTGTTAGCATAATCTATGCAGAAACAATCCTCCGCTACTGGGAACTTCTAAACGTGTTACCACAGATCTAAGCAGAAACAATCCTCCGCTGCTGTGAACTTCTACACGTCTTACCACAGATCTAAGCAGAAACAATCCTCCGGTACTGGGAACTTTTAAACGTGTTACCACATATCTAAGCAGAAACAATCCTCCGCTGCTGTGAACTTCTACACGTCTTACCACAGATCTATGCAGAAACAATCCTCCGCTACTGTGAACTTCTAAACGTGTTACCACAGATCTAAGCAGAAACAATCCTCCGCTACTGTGAATTTTTAAACGTGTTACCACAGATCTATGCAGAAACAACCCGACGCATTCGTTTTCCAGATACCGAGTAGCAGCATTAATATGTAACAATCAAAAAATTAGACAGATTAAAAAAAGACGAAACAATAACTTAATATCTTCATAATTCTCCTTACAAGAAAGACTGTGTGTTCTCGAAAGTAGTATGCATGATTTGATCTTTAAATACAGCTCCAATTTTCTTAAGAACATAAAGAAATAATGCACCGGTACTGACCAATGAAACCACGTTATCTGGAGCAAGTTCATTAATTCAAGAATGAATGGCTAGGACGATAAGTTAATGGAAACTGCTTTTGAGAACTCAATTAAAAGCATTATTTATCTGACATTATTTATTCAAGAAGTTAAAAAAGAAACGAGTGACGTGAGCTTTAAAGGGAAGCGCTGATTTATGATGAAGCGAAGTTAAGATATTCTAGGGGAAGGCAAATATAAAGAAGTAATTGTCTGCATGTATGATGTAAATTGCAGCGAAGGTCGTATCACTAGCAATGGCCTCGGGAAACTCGTGATAGAGGGGTCAGGCGTTTAATTGATTGTCTTCAGCAGGGCTGAGGAATTACATAATTCACGGATTTTTGTTTTTTCTGCTTGAAATATACAATTTTCCCTGAATACTCAACTCACAAATTGGAAGTAACAGATGTGAAAGTAGCGAGAATGATTTATTGTACAAACAGGCGGGGACAATGACAGGAGGGTACTCGCAATGAGGAGATCAAGGCTAAATTAGGAATGAACTCGAAGCTGTGCGTATAAACCGGCTTCATTGGTGGGGGTCATAGTAACGCGACTGGAGGAGGATGGATTACCTGGACTTAGCCGTGGAGGGTAAGAGAAGTAGAGGGAGATTCAGATGGTAGTTAGACTCGATTTTTAATGATTTCTCATACGGAAAATGATTGAAGAAAATAGCCATTGTAAACAATAGTTTCACAACACTTCACCATTGTTGGACAGAGGCTTTGCTGGACGTCTGACCCCAACTTGGCAGGTTCAATCCTGGCTTAGTTCTGTAGTAGTGTGACTAAAGCAAATGACATTACTATTGGACAGAGACAACATCGTGGTGGAATATGAGAAACACTGGGACAAATGACTGAATGTTCATTGTGATTATGCTTATGTTCTGTATAATTGCATATTCTTCGAGTTGTGAAATAAATATTCTTATGTTAATTACAGGACAGAATAGAAGACAGAATACATGACATTCGATCCTTGAGAAGTTGGAATCATCAACGCTGACGGTGAAGATCTACCACGGGTAGATAAATTTAAATATCTTGGCTCCACAATCCCTGACGATGGCCGACTTACTGACGAGGTCAGCACAAGGATATACACAGCCTAGCTGAAGTGGGGAATGACAACAGGCGTCACCTGCGACCGTCGGATGAAGGACCATCTGAAATCTAAAATCTACCGGACTGTTATCCGTCCTGTTGGCTCTCTACGGCACCGAGTGTTGGCCAGCTACAAAGGACGTAGAACGTCGACTAAGCGTCATGGAGACGAAGATGCTTCGGTGGACAGCTGGCATCACTAGACTGGATCATATTTCAAACGATGATATTAGGCAACGTTTTGGCGTTGCACCGATCCAGAAGAAAATGCAGGAAAACAGTCTGCGCTGGTTTGGGCAGTGTTGCGTGCAGAAGGCAATACATTGGCAAAGTCAGCCTATACATTGGAAGTCACTGGAAAGAGGCCCAAGGGACGACCAAGACGACGATGGACCGATACAGTGCACAACGACCTGAAACCTGTAAGACTACATCCAGACATGGCCCGAGACCGAATTAAATGGAGACAACGAATCGTCACAGCGGACCCTGCCACCAGGCGGGACAAACGCTAAAGAAGAAGAAGAAGAAGAAGAAGAAGAAGAAGAAGAATTATAGGACCACTGTCGTAAGTAACTGGGAAAAAACAAGTTAAGTGACTGTTAATATCGTGATCTTTAGTTTTAATGTGAAATTTTATGAGATTGTTCATTTACAGTAATTGAATTATAACCGTCTTGGAGAGAAACCAGGCACAATGCCACTCGACTGTCATGCTCCATCATATCCAGATTATTTACTGAGGCTCATTTGACTGTAGTCCCCTCTGAGGTGGTGATGCTGCTTATTTATTCTAAGGAAAAAATACAGCTAGATACTTGTCGTCTGGTAAGTTAAAAAGGAAAAGATCTGACCTTTCCGAAGAAGGTTATAGAAAAAATGGCGGTAGGCTGTGTGACTAATGTAACTGCCGCAGGGTTACGTGGACTTACTTCACACGCAAAACCAATTTCATTGTCCAGAAAATGCTGCTTGAAATACTCGCTGCAAAATACATCAGTGCGATTCCAATGTTGTTCACGAACAGTTTCTTCAATCACATCCAACTGTAAAGCGAAGCAAAGTCACCTCCGTACAGGCCATGAAGGCCCTTGGAGGAGTGGAAGGTAAAGGCTTCCACCATTGTTAACCTCGGCACGTGATGGGGTAGAGTGGTTGGCTCTACGCCCGGCCGCCTTTGCCTCCAGGAATTAACCTGGTACTCATTTTTGGTGTACGCTGAGTGAACCTCAGGGCCATATGCACCTCCGGAAGTGGAAATCTCGTTTCTTAAATTTTACGACTTCCTGACGTGGATTCGAACCCACGTCCTTCCGGGTAAACCGAGCACGCCTTTACCGCCTCGGCCAGGCAGCCCCTACATCCAATTGTGGAATTTTCAAATCCCCTGGTTCACTCTTCCTGTCTTCTAACAAAGTCGTACTCGATGTAGATGCACTTTTATTTACTTCAAAGTAGTTACTTACTGTTAATTTCGCTGTTTCAATTTCTCATAGTAACGCTTATTATGCTATTTTTGTTTCATTTCTTTTATATCTTCACTATTCACTTTTCTCGTTTCAACTCTTTCTTTTGCACGTTTTTTGCCGATCCTAATCAAATCTATATTTTCCATTATTAAATTTGTTGTTCTATACAACTGACCACGATGTGTCCTCAACGACAGCTAACCTCCAACAGAGCGCGCGAGTCAACACAGCGCCATCTTATAACAGAGTATGCGTGTGACGTCACATATTTAGCACATATTTTGCCTTACTTTGAAGCGGTATTACATGAAAACTACGTTCCAGATTACCTTTCTTTACCGAGCTCGATAGCTGCAGTCGCTTAAGTGCGGCCAGTATCCAGTAATCGGGATATAGTGGGTTCGAGCCCCACGGTCGGCAGCCTTGAAGATGGTTTTCCGTGGTTTCCCATTTTCACACCAGGCAAATGCCGAGGCTGTATTTCAATTAAGGCCACGGTCGCTTCCTTCCACTTCCTAGGCCTTTCCTATCCCATCGTCGCCATAAGACATGTCTGTGTCGGTGCGACGTAAAGCAAAAAAAATATTTCTTTAACAGGTAGTCTTGTCTTTTATCTGTTAATTGAGACATTAACCATAATTGTAAGTTAAATATTCTCGGCGATATACGCGTTTTACCCACAAACTGTCTTAAATTGTTTTTCTTTCCATCTACCCACTGCCGAGGGGAACGTAAGTCTACGTTAAACAAGACCTCGCCAACCTAATACTGTCCGGGTAGGAAGAGAACAAGGGTTAAACAAATGAGATCGAACAGCGAGGATATAAGTGAAGAACCTTACACAAGCAAGGATACCCAGCTAAGAGTCAACGCACGCTCAAGCTGGGAGTCATTCTTCATAGTCGCTTGACGGAAATGAAATGAAATGGCGTATGTTTTTTAGTGCCGGGAGGTCCGAGTACATGTTCGGCTCGCTAGGTGCAGGTCTTTTGATTTGACTCCCGTAGGCGACATGCGCGTCGTGATGAGGATGAAATGGTGATGAAGACAACACATACAACCAGTCCTCGTGCCAGCGAAATTAACCAATGATGGTTGAAATTCCCGACCCTACCGGGAATCGAACCGGGACCCGTGTGACCAAAAGGCAACAGGCTAACCATTTAGCCATGGAGCCGGACTCTTACGACAGACAGGTAGTTCGATACCTATAAATTATAATTTACTTTTATGAAGAACAGGAGTTGAATATTCAATTCTTATTATTGGTCGATAGAGTTTTGACTTCTTCTTAATCTGTTTACCCTTCAGGGTTGACTTTTCCCTCGGACTAAGCGAGGAATCCCGCCTCTACCGCCTCAAGGGCAGTGTCCTGGAGCATGAGACATTGGGTTGGGGTACAACTGGGGAGAATGACCAGTACCTCGACCAGGCGGCCGCATCTGCTATGTTGAACAGGGGCCTTGTGGGGGGGGGGGGGAGATTTGAAGGGATATACAAGGAAAAGGGAAGGAAGCGGCCGTGGCCTTAAGTTAGGTACCATCCTGGCATTTGCCTGGAGGAGAAGTGGGAAATCACGGAAAACCACATCCAGGATGGCTGAGGTGGGAATCGAGCCCACCTCTACTCACTTGACCTCCCGAGGCTGGGTGGACCCCGTTCCAGCCCTCGTACTACTTTCAAATTTCGTGGCAAATCCGGGAATCGAACCCGGGCCTCCGGGGGTGGCAGCTAATCACATTAACCACTACACCACAGAGGCGGACTTGGTGCTATTAATCTCAGTTTTCTCCGTCTACTGAATTGTGAAGTTAATATTCGACACATTTCTAACTTCTTTTGAATCATTTGATAAAATACTAGGTAAACAAGTGACAAGACAATCTGCCACTCGGGCGACAGCCCTAAAAGCAGATCAGTGAAGACATTGATCTGTGAATGCCATTATCTTCTATTTCATTTTTTTCGAAATCTGATTCTCTCAAAACTTCTGCCATCACCGTGTCAAGAGCGTCATCACGTTTATCATGCTTAAACATGTTTAATTTCCAATGGTAGAAAAAAAACAACAACATTCGTTTCAGAAAAAAATACATGAATACATAGTAAAAAACTCCAATGATTGTAACTGATAATAACAATGTGTTTCAAAAAAGTGTTACAAAAAAGTAAATCAAGATACTGTACTTATAAGCTACTTCTTCCCACCCAGCAACGGTATTGCTAGGATTATTACGAAGTTCAAGAACCTCCGTGGCTCAGGCGGCAGCGCGCCAGCCTCCTACCGCTGGGTTCCGTGGTTCAAATCCCGGTCACTCCATGTGAGATTTTTGCTGGACAATGCGCAGGCGGGGCAGTTTTTTCTGGTTTAACCTGTCATATTTTATTCCAGCAATCCTCTCCAATATAATTTCATTTCACCTGTCAGTCATTAATCATTGCAGCAGAGGAGTGCGACAAGCTTCGGCAGCCGGCACAATTCCTATCCTCGCCGTTAGATGTGAGTGGGGGTAAAGGGGCACCAGGGGTTCTGAACTTGGGCGCGCGGGTTGGCGTCCACGGGGCCCGAAGCTGAGTGCTGGCATTACTTCTACTTACTTGTGCCAGGCTTCTCACGTTCATCTATCCCATCCGACATCCCTTGTTCTTTTCCGACCTCGGCGGTATTACGTATGGAGGCCTAGGGAAACTTTCATTTTCACGCCCTTCGTGGCCCTTGTCTTTCTTTGGCCGATACCTTCATTTTCCGAATTGTCATATCCCTTCCATTTTTTCTCTGATTAGTCTTATACAGAGGATGGTTGCCCAGTTGTACTGCCTCTTAAAACAATGAACATCTCTACCATCACCTAGATGGGGCTTCATTCATTCCATTCTCGACCCCGTCGAATGACTGGAAACGGGCTGAGGATTTTCATTTTTCATTACGAAGTTCACCCAAGATATACTGTAGACAGACTGAAGGTTGAACGCCCTTGCCCGGGTACTCTGAGCAGTTCGTTCTCTGACATATAGATCCCCTGAGAGGACCGGTAATGTCCTTATTTGTCTGGTCGAGTTAGTCTAGGTTGGGCATGAATTCTTGTTAGTACGATGGCAGCGCACTGCGTCTTAGGGCCGGAGAGGCACCCGAAGGACGTTTATCATCCTCGAACAATTCTTGAAGACCATAACAAATATTTTCTTCACAACAACTTCGATTATTTACCGCCGTGCTTTCGAAATGCACAGTTCAACATGAAGAGGGTATATTTTATAGATTTCATTGCAATTTGAATGGGTTTATTATACAAGAGGTGGAAATCTATGGACGAGGTCATTAATAATACCACTGACAATGGATGAAATACAGACAAGCAGATACCGGTATTGCTTCAACGGAACGGGATTTAGAAACATCTTACATACCACGAAGTTGTCCGACTCGTTGGCTGAACGGTCAGCGTACTGGCCTTCGGTTCAGAGGGTCCCAGGTTCGATTCCCGGGGATTTTAACCTTAATTGGTTAATTCCAATGGCCCGGGGGCTGGGTGTTTGTGCTGTCCCCAACATCCCTGCAACTCACACACCACACATAACACTATCCTCCACCACAGTAACACGCAGTTACCTACAAATGGCAGATGCCACCCACCCTCATCGGAGGGTCTGCCTTACAAGGGCTGCACTCGGCTAGAAATAGCCACACGAAATTATATACCACGAAGTTAACAACTAACGAGAGTATATGGCTCGTAAGCACTTTCCTCTTTCTTGCTGAATTAAAACTGATTTTCCCAAACTATGATTCGCGTGAAATTTAACGAGGCGTTCGCCAAAATGTTCTCTAAACATCAATTTTGAAATTATTGGTTTTTCTTCACCATCCTTCGATCTTGGCAAGTTACGGACCTCGGGAAGTAACTTCATGATTTTCTTCTTCTCCTTGGCTTCATGCTTTTCCAATATTCTTTATCCTTTCATTGTGTTCCCTCCTCCTTTGCTCTGTCCAGACAGGTTTCCTTTGCTTCTTCTCCTTCTCCTGGAACTTCCCAAAATCCTAAATCCATTTCCCGAAAATGGTTCGATCTAATATCTCGTTTCTTGTACACCCAAAGGATGCCCCCTCCCCATCCCACTCCGCTTCATCGGAATGTTTGCCCCTATTTTTTGAGATTTGTTATACTTTGTTTCCTAAAATCCCATTAAACATAAAAAGAAAATATTTTAAGAATATCTAAATTCGACTTTGGGTCCCTAGAGGTTACAATATGTTTTATTTCACACCGACACAGACTGGTCTTATGGTGACGATGGGATGGGAAAGGCATATGAGTGGGTACGAAGCAGCCGCGGCCTTAATTAAGGTACAGCCCAAGGATTTGCCTGGTGCAAAAATGGAAAACCACGGAAAAAATCTTCAGGGCTATTGACAATGGGGTTCGAACCAACTATCTCCCGGATGCAAGCTCACAGCTGCGCGCCCCTAATCACGCGGCCAACTCGCCCGGTCCTAGAGGTTATAACCACGTGAAAACAGTTCAAATACGTGGGAAGCATTACCAAAGACCGGGATTCTCACACGGAGATAAAAATTCGCATTGAATAATAATGTTATTGATTTAACGTTCCACTAATGAGTTATTTTACGTGCCAGGAAATCTACCGATACGAAGCTGGCGTATCTGAGCACCTTCAAATACCACCACCGGAATAAGCCGGCATCGAAGCCGCTATCTTGAGTTCAGAACGCCATCGCTCTACCGTCTGAGCTACACAGCCGGCAATATTCGCATTGAGAAGACCTGAGTAACAGAACCGGATCTCATGTACGTAGCGATAATAATTTAAATACAAAACGGCAATAAAGAGCCCTAAAATAATATATCAGGTCGGCGCTAGAAGGATAAGAATAAGACTGACGAGATTATCGAACGGTAAAGAGGGAAGCAAGACGAGAGGGAATAATAATGTGTTTAGTTGTACATGTGGAAGCTCTTAAGACAAATTAATTCAATGAAGTCGCAGGCAGAGCTACAATAAGTTCACCAGGAATACTTCCAAGACAGAGCTAATTCAGGCCAGGAGTAATGAAGTTAGTAACAGCTTCCCAGTAGGACAATTACATTCCGTTAGTTAGAGATGCAAATTAAGAACAGGAAGAGAAGGGAACAGTGACTATTTATCAGGAAGTCAACACATGGCTGAATTCAAGAATCTAAAATTAAATGACAACTTGACAACAATAACCAGGTAAGCTGGTTCCTTTTCTTCTACCGCTTTTCCCACACCTTGTGGGGTCGCGGGTGCGAACTGAGTCGCACATGTGGATTTGGTCCTGTTTTAAGCCCGGATGCCCTTCCTGACACCAACCCAATTTTTTTTTTGCTAGGGGCTTTACGTCGCACCGACACAGATAGGTCTTATGGCGACGATGGGATAGGAAAGGCCTAGGAGTTGGAAGGAAGAGGCCGTGGCCTTAATTAAGGTACAGCCCCAGCATTTGCCTGGTGTAAAAATGGGAAACCACGGAAAACCATTTTCAGGGCTGCCGATAGTGGGATTCGAACCTACTATCTCCCGGATGCAAGCTCACAGCCGCGCGCCTCTACGCGCACGGCCAACTCGCCCGGTGCCAACCCTATTTGGAGGGATGTAATCACTATTGCGTGTTTCTGTGGTGGTTGGTAGGTTAGTGTGTTCCTGAATATGAAGAGGAAGATTGTTGGGACAAAGACAAACAACTTGTCCCCGCGAATAAAAACGCTGACCTGGCCGGGAATCAAATTCGGGACACACTGAAGCGAAAGCCTCAACGCTGTCTAATCACCAAAGTAGTCGGACAACCAGATAATTTCGTTATTTTAGGAAAATTCAACCTTATCATGTCTTAGAAGCCTGCTGTAGCCAGAGTCCAGTAGATAGTGTGGAAGATCCACGTATCTAGGTAGCCATTTCACCTCCATTCGCCTCAGATGATCTCAACACCTCAGCCGGTTTCTTGTCGTTTGGGTCATCAGACCATAGACTGGTTTGATGCACCCCTCCATGCCACCCTATCCTGTGCTAACTTTTTCATTTCTAAGTAACTAACTACATCCAACGTCTACTCTAATCTGTTTGCCTATTCATGCCTTTGTTTATCCCTTATTTTTTAAAGCCTACAAATCCTTGAAAAACTGTTTGAACAAGTCCCGGGTGTTTTAAGATGTTTTCTATAATCCTATGTCTTTTTCTGGTCAAATTTCGCCAAATTGTTATCTCACCAATTCGATTCAGCATCCCTTCCATTGTAATTTGACTTAACCATCTCACATTCAGCATTCTTCTGTAACACCACATTCCAAAAGCGTCTATTCTCTTTTTCTCTGAGCTGTTTCACTTCCACACAATGCCATGTTCGAGACGGAAGTCTTCAAAAACTTGTTTCCAGTTTCTATGTACATGTTCGAAGTGAGCAATTTTCTTTTCTTATATTTATGCTAGGGGCTTTACGTCGCACCGACACAGATAGGTCTTATGGGGACGATGGGATAGGAAAGGCCTAGGAGTTGGAAGGAAGCGGCCGTGGCCTTAATTAAGGTACAGCCTCAGCATTTGCCTGGTGTGAAAATGGGAAACCACGGAAAACTATTTTCAGGGCTGCCGATAGTGGGATTCGAACCTACTATCTCCCGGATGCAAGCTCACAGCCGCGCGCCTCTACGCGCACGGCCAACTCGCCCGATAATTTCTTTTCTTAAGAAAGAGCTTTTTATTATTATTATTATTATTATTATTATTATTAGCGCGTTGAAACTTGTCCATTGGCGTGATGAATTTTGTTTTCCTGTTCTTCCAAAATCTCTTCATGAACTCACTGTGTTGCCTCTTCCGTTCTTCTGACCACTTTGTACGAGTCCTGCTGCTAGTTTTCACCATAAATATATGTTTATTTACTGAGGTCCTGAAGACTTCGCGACTTCTCATGTCGTCTTCCCTGCTGCTCAATTCATTCAGGTCTCCTCTTGTTTCTTCTACCCCAGTTATTCTCCTATTTTGGGAATTTATTACATTGAATAATCATCTTGTGAGTCTATTATTATCCATCCTGCGTCCAAAAAATTTCGAACGTCTCAACTGTACAGAACTGATGAATCTATATGTGTAACTGCAGTTCGCCTTTTGATCCAAATTCCATTTTATTGTGTGGGGACGAAAATTTACCTAAGAATTTTTTACGTTCTTGTTTTTCAATATCTGCAATTTTCGAATGACCTCCTAAAGTTAAGGTTTTTGATGCATATAGAACTTGCGGTAGGATAACTGTTTTGTAATGTTTCGCTCTAGCGCAGGCCCCGTGGCGCAGGCGTGGCTGCCTCTTACCCGGAGGCCCCGGGTTCGATTCCCGGCCAGGTCAGGAATTTTTACCTGGATCTGGTTCGAGGTCCACTCACCCTACGTGATTAAAATTGAGGAGCTATCTGACGGTGAGATGGCTGCCTCAGTCTAGAAAGCCAAGAATAACGGCCGAGAGGATTCGTCGTGCTGACCATACGACACCTCGTAATCTGCAAGCTTCCGGGCTGAGCAGCGGTCGCTTGGTAGGCCAAGGCCCTTCAGGGCTATAGTGTCATTAGGTTGGGGGTTAGATTCAGCATTACGGGACATTACTAGTTTATTGTAGTCATCCATGTTGGTCTTCTATTATTATTATTATTATTATTATTATTATTATTATAGCCTCCATAGCTCAAACGGCAGCGCACCGTCCTCTCACCGCTGGGTTCCGTGGTTCAAATCCCAGTCACTCCATGTGAGATTTGTGCTGGACAAAGCGTACGTGGAACAGGTTTTTCTCTGGGTACTCCGGTTTTTCCCGTCATCTTTCATTCCAGCAACACTCTCCAATATCATTTCATTCCATCTGTCAGTCATTAATCATTGTTCTCGAGGAGTGCGCCAAGCTTTGGTAGCCGGCACAATTCTTATCCTCGCCGCTAGATGGAGGCTTCATTCATTCCATTCCCGACCCGGTCAAATGACTGGAAACAGACTGTGGATTTTAATTTTCATTATTATTATTATTATTATTATTATTATTATTATTATTATTATTATTATTATTAACAATAACGGTTCTTTAAAATTCTATGTGTAAAATTATATGTGTAACATCTTGTGACAAGGTTATATGGGGACACGTGGAGATCACAGGTAATCGAACTCGAAAGCGGCATGTCCTTGTGGGACCGGTAAGCCACAAGTTACCATGTGTGGTGGTTGTGTTCAGTCGAGGCAGACTGGTTGTCTCTACATCGGGAGGGAAGCTGCTATTCCTTGCACGTGGCTACTACTTACAGTTCGCAGAAACGGCCACGTCCAGTTGATGTAGTTCCTGGTCTACAGTTATTGAGATACTCAGGAAGACCATGTCCAATTAGGTAGCGTCCTGCCATGATTTGCTCCATGTCTGCAGATCGACGGCATACCTGGCCTCAGTTCCGGGTTCGGAGAAAATGACCGGCTAATGTCGGAGATGTCCTAACTTGTACTTCCCCTAGTAACTATATTTGCGTGGTTTCCTATTTTCACACCAGGCAAATGCCGGGGTTGTACCTTAATTAAGGCCACGGCCGCTTCCTTCCAATACCTAAGCCTTTCCTGTCCCATCGTCGCCATAAGACCTATCTGTGTCAGTGCGACGTAAAGCAAAAGAAAAAAGTAACTAAAATTCTAGTGGAATAGTATTCGCCATATTTGTTTCACCTTCTCGACGAAGAGTTGTGTTAATGCCAACTTGATATCTCTTAAGACCCTGCCGACCAGCGTAGCACAGTCAGCTTCTATTCTCAAAATAATGGTTTCAATCCCAGCTGAGGTCGGTGGCACTTGACAGTATTCATATGCGAAAATTCGAGTCGTTTGCTCATGCGGGACAAAATTATGGTGCCTCTAAACTCTATTACAAACAAACAAATAGCATTACTAATGTTAATGTGTTTCCCGAGACGCCGAGTTGGCGGGATTTCGTCACGCAGGAGTCTTGTTCTGCTGACGCGAGGATGGTGTGTCCGAACATCTTCAATTGCTACTGGACAGGCCCAGAAGTTCAGCGCTCTACCGGTTGAATATTCTCCATCCTACCCTATTCTGTGCTAACCTTTCCATTTCAACGAACTACTACATCCTACATCTACTGTAATAAGTTTGTTTATTCATGCCTTTGTTTACCTCTTCCTTTCTTAAAGCCTACACATCCCTGAAAAATTGACTGAACAAGTCCCGGGTGTCCTATCAGTGTTTCCTCTTTCTGCTACTAATCTTCACAGATGCCCGTATGTTCAACTTGTTCCCCGCAGTTATTTAACTTACTCAAGCCTACGATCAAGAGTTGTACTTGAACACATTCTCAAACGGCTGCTACCTCAGCTGAGATGGAACCCGCTATCTTAGGAACAGAATATCAACGTCGGTGCCTGTCGTAAGCTACAGTAGAACTAAAACGTCATTCAACTTTCTCCATACAGTACACTGCTTACTGCCAGGTAGACAGCATCCTCTGTATCTGACGGTTAGTAATCTTAGCGTCCGACTAGTTGGCTGAATGGTCAGCGTACTGGCCTTCGGTTCAGAGGGTCCCGGGTTCGATTCCCGGCTGGGTCGGGGATTTTAACCTTCATTGGCCAATTCCAATGGCCCGGGGGCTGGGTGTTTGTGTTGTCCCCAACATCCCTGCAACTCTCACACCACACAAAACACTATCCTCCACCACAATAACACGCAGTTACCTACACATGGCAGATGCCGCCCACCCTTATCGGAGGGTCTGCCTTACAAGGGCTGCACTCGGCTAGAAATAGCCACACGAAATTAAATTAGTAATTTTAGCCCATCCCTGATCATTCCAGAGGACGGGACAGTAGGACGAGCTAAGTTTCCAGCAATGGTGCACTAAAATACTCCTCTTCCGGACTTTAATTGTGAGAAAGTTTGTAAAGTTTCCTGTAGCTGACTGTTACCGAGTCAGAACTGCAGGATGTCAATAATATATTATAGTATTACTGGTTGAGAGAGAGAAACTATCTCTATTCCTGATGATGGGCTATCCCTCGTAAACGAGTATGATTGTCTTTCTGAAGAACTTAGTTTTTGTGAGATCTTAAGTGACTGTAGAGGCCAATCCTAGAACCGCAGATTTTCTCACATTTTTGACACACATTTGTTCTGTTAGGTACTGGCTGTTTAGTTTGTTTTTCTTCATGAGCTGACGTTGACTTCTTGGATTGCGCTTGTCAGTTTCTGTTCTCCGCCTTTCTTGCTCGAAGTGCTGAGTTCCTTCCCAGACATTGCGATGCCAGACTGTGCGGTTATGTACCGTAGCTTCCCAGTTGTTAGTTTTCATTTGACACTTTTCCATGTTGATTTTTAGTGCATCTTTGTAACGCTTTTGTGGTCTTCCAATTTTTCTATGACCATCTTTTAGCTGGGAGTACATAATTTGTTTTGGGAGACGGAATTCAGGCATGCGAACGATGTGGCCTGTCCAGCGAAGTTGGTGCTTGATAATCATGGCCTCAATGCTAGTGGAGTTAGCTTCTTCCAGAACACTGATGTTAGTGCGTCGATCTAGCCATTTCACCCTCAGGATCCTCCTCAGGCAACGTTGATGGTATTTTTCCAGGCATCGTATGTGCCTCCTGTAGGTAGTCCACGTTTCACATCCATATGTAAGAGATTGTATAACGGTAGCTTTGTACACATAAAGCTTGGTCTGAGTGCTAATATTATGATTATCAAAGACCCTTACCCGAAGACGACCAAAAGCCATACTAGCACATTTGAGACGGTGTTGAATCTCATCATCAAGATTTGCATTTGCTGAGAGATGGCTGCCGAGGTATGAGAAATGTTCTATGTTCTTCAGAACTTTGCCTTGGACTGTGATTGTAGGGCATACGGAGATGGAGTTGGGTGCAGGCTGGTAAAGGATCTGAGTCTTTTGGATGTTAAGGCTTAGGCCAATACTTTTATAAGCTTCATCAAATGCATTTAAGATTGCTTGTACATCATGTTCAGAGTTTGCAAGAACGACATTGTCATCAGCATACTGAAGTTCAATGATGGATGTAGTGGAAAGTTTGGTCTTGGCTCGTAGTCTACTCAGATTGAATAAACCTCCATCAGTCCTGTATTCGATTTCTATGCCTTTTGGTAGTTTCCCATCAACAAGATGAAGTATAGTCCCAGAAAATATTGAGAACAGAATGGGAGCTATCACACAACCTTGCTTCACGCCTGCAGTGATTTCAAAATTTTCTCCAGGGTTATTGTTGACAAGAACCATACCCTTCATATTATCACGCAGCAATCGAAGAATATTTATGTACTTCTGAGGACAGCCTATTCTTGCTAGGATCTTCCACAGGGCATCTCTTTTAACCGAATCAAAGGCTTTGGCAAGATCTATGAATGCCGTGTACAGAGGTAGATGTTGTTCTTTGCATTTCTCCTGCATTTGTCTAGCACAGAAAATCATATCTGTTGTGTAGCGATTGGGTCGAAATCCACACTGAGTTTCAGGTAAGCAGTCTTCAGCGAGAGGTATCAGGCGGTTGGATAGAATTCGAGCGAGTATTTTCCCAGCAATAGACAGAAGGGTAATTCCACGGTAGTTACCACAGTCAGTTCTGTCTCCTTTTTTGAAGATTGTAACTATCAGAGCATCTCTGAGATCAGAAGGTATTGTTTCAGTGTTCCATATTTTGACTATGAGCATTAGTGTATGTTCAGCAAGAATTCGTCCACCTTCCTTGAAAAATTCAGCAGGAATTCCATATGGTCCGGCAGCTGAGCTGTTTAATAGCATTTTCAACTTCTTGTAAGGAAGGTACTTCGCCAAGGTGAGATTTTGTAGGTTTTTGCGGGATTTTCAGAATTTATACTATATTGATCTCTGGATCCTTGTTCATGGAAATGTTCTTTCCATCGTGCATTAATGGAATTGCTGTATTTTAGAACAGTAGAACCATCCCTAGAAATAAGAGGGTTTAAACCTTGAGCTGTTGGGCCATATACGGTTTTTAACATGCTGAAAAGAGCTCTAGTGTTATTAGTTTCGGCTAGATGTTGCATTTCTTGAGACTTCATCGTCCACCAGCTGTTTTTCAGAACACGGGTTTTCCTCTGAACATCTGCTTTCGCTTCTTCATATTCTCGTTTCTTAGAGAGTGAACTAGGATTGATCTGCCAAGCTTGATGTGCTGCTCTCTTTTTGTCTATTAGAGTCTGTATTTCTTGGTCATTTTCATCAAACCAGTCTTGGTTTTTGACCCTAAGGTGTCCCACTGATTCTTCACCAGCTGATAGTATTGCAGTCTTCAGTGTTGCCCAGTGTTCTTCAGGGCTTTCAGGATATTCATCTGGCAGTTTATCACCCAGGAGTTGTTGAAATTTTATTTTGGTGCTATGATCTTTGAGACGGTCTGTGTTCATTTTACGTCTCGTACGTTTCCTCTGTTTCCTTCGCTGCTCGTGGATGTGATACAGGGCGCTATTTATCGTTAGTACATTCTGAATTTAAGAATTTTCAGTATCGGACTTAAAAACTTCACTGTATGTGCGTGTGTTTGGCAGCGAGGGAGAAGCTTTCACTATGCTCCCGGGTAAGTAAGTGGACTGTCACCCATCCATAAAGTGATCACTCCCAATGTTTCTTAACTGTTAGGTCATGATCACTAATGGTTTTAGGCCATCGCAAAAATTACAAGAGATGACAATGCTGGAGGTGAGTATTCATTCACGTGACTTGAGTCAATTAACTGCAAATATATAATAAATGTAATTAAAAGTAAAATAGTGTAATTTATTATTTGTCCTATTGTAGTATAAAGTATATATTAACTGTAATTAATCTGTTTAAGAATCAGCAACCACCACTGCACTGTACGTTCGAACCTCCATCTACTGGTTTGTTCCGAACTACGCCGTGTTCACTGGCATTGCGAGTTGCGTATCAAGTGGTTAGGCTTTTGCGCACTCAATTCCGAGCTCGAATATCCCAGGTTCGAATCCCGCGTGAATTCGTCTGGGAATTTTACTACGACAAGAAGGGTACGCAATTTTAGAACCCCGGTCAGGATCAAAGCGATCCTGGATACACCAACGTCTTCATACATAATAAGGGGAGGTAAGACTCTGTGCTGTATTGGTGAGTGTGATTAGCTGCCACCCCTGGACACCTGAGTTCGATTCCCGGCTCTGACACGAAATTTGAAAAGTGGTACGAGCTCTGGAAAGGGGTCTTAGGAGGTCAACTAAGTAGAGGGGGTTTCGATTCCCACCTCAGCCATCCTCCAAGTGGTTTTCCACTTCTCTTGCACGCAAATGCCGGGATAGTACTTAATATAAGGCGACGGCCGCTTCCTTCCCTCTTCCTTGTCCATCCCTAGAAATCTTCCTATTACCCCCACAAGGCCTCTGCCAGCATAGCAAGTGAGGCCATCTGGGAGAGATACTGGTCTTCTTTCCGAGTTGTATCCCCGACCCAATGTCTCACGCTCCAGAACACTGTCCTTGAAGTGGCAGAGGTGGGATCCCTCGCCGAGTCCGAGGAGAGACTAAGCCCGGAGGGTAAACGGATTAAGAAAGAAAGAAACACTGGGAATAAGATAGGTTTCTCTCTAATTCATCGTGATTAAAGCCTGTTTATGCTGTTTCAAAGACAATATAATTATCATCCATTAGATAGACATTGCGTGCGTAGCTCTCCTTATCTCTCACTGTGTACTTTTGACTGAATGTTTCTTGATGTTTTCGGTGACAGGAAGGTCTGAAATATGATGGCATGTTGGCACTTCATACTTGTCGGACCACTGCCCAATCTGCGGGACCTCCCGCCGATCTGAACTGAGAATTAATTTCATTACCAGTTGTGAGGCAGGTTACTGCTGAGATCTGTCTGTTCAACACTTGCCGTCCATCAGTTTCACCACGAGATGACCAGTTTATTGGCCATAGCAGCAAGCTCCTTGTGTTTTGGAATCATCAAGAACTTCTACGTCACGCGACTCGGAGAGCACAGGGCGGCTTCTGTTACTTGAGCTCCGTTTTGTTTATGAATTTCTACCTGATCAGTATGTTCTTCTGACAGTGAATTTCAACTGTAGGTAGTATTGTATGATCAGAGGCGATGCGTGATATACGGGAACGAGCCGATCCTAAGCCAGTCATTCAGACTTATTAAACGGGCGAGCTGGCCGTGCGATTAGGAGCGCGAACCTGTGAGTTTGCATCCGGGAGATAGTGAGTTCGAACCCCACTGTCGGCAGCCCTGAAGATGATTTTCTGCGGTTTACCATTTTCTCACCAGGCAAATGCTGGGGGCTGTACCTTAATTAAGGCCATGGCCGATTCCTTCCCACTCCTAGAACTTTCCTATCCCATCGTCGCCATAAGAACTAACTGTGTCGGTGCGACGTAAAACAAAATGTAAACAAAACAAAATCAGAGTTATTATGCAACCTATGATGCATCCTATGATTCCTCCACAGAAAAGCCTTGTAAACAAAACGATTTACCCAACAAATCTCAGTAACTAAAATATCCGCTTTCCACATACAGAGCAGAATAGTTATCTCCTGTATGAGTCTTCCTATCGAAATTAAATCCGGATCTCAATCCTCAGGCTGTGGAGGCCTCCTTTTTAAGTAACTTATTTGTGTTTAGAGAAGCCTCCGTGGCTCAGGCGGCAGCGCGCCGGCCTCTCACCGCTGGATTTTCAAACCCCGGTCACTCCATGTGAGATTTGCGCTGGACAAAGCGGAGGCGGGATATATTTTTCTCCGCGTACTCCGATTTTCCCTGTCATCTTTCATTCCGGCAACACTCTACATTAATATTTCATTTCAGTCATTAATCGTTGCCCCAGAGGAGTGCGGCGGGCTTCGGCAGATGGCACATTTCTTATCCTCGCTGATAGATGGGAGATTCATTCATTTCATTTCTGACACGGTCGAATGACTGAAAACAGGCTGTACTTAGACAGCCCAAGGCTTCAAATAAACAAATATTATGAGGACAGTGCTGGAATTAAAAATAATGAAATATTAGCAGACGAAACGACAAACCACTGAAATATCTCAACAAAATCTCATCTGTCACCAGTTACGGATAATCCCGCAAAGTGAATGACGGTGAAGAAATCTCATCTCACAATCCTTCTAAACAAGAAAGTGGGAGCTCAAGTGATGAAGGAAGACTAAGCTTATAACGATATTAATGGTGAGGCTTGGAGCTGTAAGCCCATGGTCTCGCTCTATTGCCAAGTACAGTAAAGACGTGGGTATTTCTCGTCTCGAGATTATGCATAAACTCTCGCGCGCCTACACAAGAGTACACAGATGGCGGCTGCTACTCTCTTCCGTCCAACGTTACACATGCTACTCAACAGAGTACTGACTGCAATATTCATGTCATTAAAAAAAAGGGCAAAGTCATCTTCGGAGAGCACATATACGCCGCTAGTTGCATAATACACAAAGATGTGTCAAGAGGTGAACGAGGTGAATGTGAAACGCCCAACCTTACACACTGCATTGTTTAGTTTACCAGGACCGACCTGTATAAAGCTCAATGGTGAACGTCGCGGTTTTCGGTGTAGAGGATCTCCGATTCGATTCCCGGCCAGGTCGAGGATTTTAGTCACGTATGCTTAATTCCTCTGGCTCGGGGACTGGGTATTTGTGTCTGTCTTAACACACATTCCTTCATATACACACAATACGTCACACTAACAATTATCACGGGAACAAAACACGTAATTGTTGAATACATCGCTCCACACTGGGAGGAAAATAATCCGGCTGTAAGAAAAGGGGGTTAAATCTACAAGTGCGATCACTATGTGAATTCAATAATTCATCCTCAGATATCCTAAAATAAAAACGATTTCTTTACGATCTGCAAGAAATGAAGAGAGAGATCAAATAAATTCAAACTCTCACTATTAGGCGAGATATAATACTATAGTATATTATATTGAATTCACATAGTGATCGCACTTTTAGATTTGACCCTCTTTTTTAATACAATACAATATAATCGCACTAACTCGACATTCCGTATAACTCGACAACTTGGAGAGCACTATTTTTTCTTCTTTCTTCTAATCGCTAAATGATTTTCGCTGGTCAAGCGACCGTGGAGCCCTTACCTGAGTCCTGGCATTGTTTCCACTTACTTTTGCCACGCTCCCCACTTTCATCTTAACTGACCCTCCTTGGAAAACTCTTGTCCTTTTCCATCTCCTACGGTATTAGGTTTCCGAGGCCTACGGAGTCTTTTTTCATTTTCACACCCGTCTTGGCCGTTATCTTTCTTTCGCCGGTACCTTTATTTTTCGAAGTGCCTGACCCCTTCCGATGTTTCTCTCTGATCAGTGCTATTTGAGGATGGTTACCTATTTGTATTTCCACTTAAAACAATAACCACCACCATCTTTCCCTGAGCGCCGTAACAAATGTAATATTAGTTGACACATTTCCATAAAGTATTGTTATACACAGGAGGAAAGGGAATGTCGAACCGCAGTCATATATGATAACAGAGAATGATATCTGCAAGACATAAGTGAAAACCATTTTTATTTTTCGGACATACTGTAGACATTGTAATGATACAGACATGGTATCGTTGATCTGTAAAGTAATACAATAGGTAAGAACACGTACAGTAGTACAGTGGGCGGCTTCTGTATACCGCGAGTCACTCGAGTCGCAAGGTCAAGCGACACACCTGGACGAAGGCCAGGGTAGTACAGTGAATCACAGGAAGCAAATGGACTGGTTATTGCCATACTGACAACGGGTGTTCAAAAACGTGCCGGTCGTTAACGAGAAAATTGCAAGAACAATGCCATTATGTGTCTTTGTTTGAGCTCGGATTTTTAGGCAGTAATATGGTAGAATGCAAATTTCCTGACGCGAGTAACAAGTATCCTCTAGTCTGCATTACGGTTATGATATGAGATTTGCATAAATATTAGGGGCATGGTCAATCAGAATCCCTTGGATTTATGTTACTCTCGCTACATTATCGAAAAGCAGGTTGGACGATACTTTCCTCAGACCGAATTAGCTTGCATTCTAACCTTTTACTGCCAAAAATTTCGGGGTCTAGATGTTGTCTGTGGTAAGTAACTTGTGCACAAACACTCGTTTTGTGTTAAGGACAGAAACATCTATGGCAAAAATGTTTGACGGTTACCCGTGTGCAGTGAGTACATATGTGTTTACAAACAATCGCCACGTATGCGACGTAAAGCAAAACATGAAACAATGACAGGACGTTGACAGCTGTACAATTTTATAGCAACTACACTTCCTATATACCCGTCACGTTTTCAGTATACTTTTGCCTTACATTTTGTATATGCTATCTATTTAAATGTGCACAACAAATTGAAAGTTCCCAGTAAATCTGGGGTGAAATAACTAAAGCTAGTTAGGTAATAGCCATCGTTTTAACTGAAGTACAGTCGCAGCATGTGGTTGTTATGAAAACGGGAAAATCGTTTTCAGGGCTGGCTACGGTGGAGCTGGATATCTCCGTTTCCCGAATGCAAGCTTATATTTATATCATCCGTGCGCTGCAGCCAACTCACTCGGTGTGATCTTCACTTTCATTGGCGTGATTTGAAGAATCCGATCTAGAAAAAAATAACGGCAAAAGGGATTCGTAACGTTGACCCCGCGTCACCTCATAATCTGCAGGCTTCCGAGCTGAGCAGCAGTCAGCCCAAGACCCATTACGGCTGGAGCGCCTTAATCTAAAGATGTCCGCGTGTTTGGACGAAACTTGACCTTTTGTATAGTATTTTAATTATCGTTATTCTTCATTTAAAATTGTATTTAACTGACTCTACAGTTTCAATGTTAGAAGGTGAAGAGCATGGCTCCGTCCAATCAGATGTTGAGCTTGGGAAGATGTAACATTTAAGGAATTGTGGTAACAGGGCGATCTGCGAGACTGTTATTCCGACTCCGTTGAATAATATTGATCTAGAGCGCATCTCCAGTGAAACTCTAGAGCACTATATTCCTCTCGCTGCTGCTCAACATCAAGACAGTCTCTCCTCGTTAACTCATTGTCGAGAGTTAAGTTTCAACGAGAGTAAACAAAGTCATTCCCAGGAGAAGATAATTGGCGACCACGATGAGACATCTGTTCAACGTCAACATCTCGGCAGGCACTGTTTCCTCTGTCTACCACTTACCATCTGATTGCAGTAATAATCTGATCTCTATTTGTGGCGTGCTTCAAAAGGAACACTCGCCTTCAAACCAAACACTGAGCCACATACAGTCTTTGTCTGCCAAGACGACTACTGCCCAGCTAGATAACCTTCGCAAAATGAAGAACACGTAATCAGCGTAAAGGCATTCTTTACCGGGACTGCTGTCTCTCATGTAGTACAGGCCAGCTCCTCAGTCGACCACACGACGCTAAATCGACCTCGAGGTCTTCAGTTAATAGGCAGACACACTACTACAACTTTACCCATGTTAGAACTGCGCCTGCAACGGATATAAACACTGACAGTCTACAATCCGCCCTGTCGTATTTTCATTATTAATAATAATAATAATGTTATTTGTTTTACGTCCCACTAACTACTTTTTAAGGTCTTCGGAGACGCCGAGGTGCCGGAATTTAGTCCCGCAGGAGTTCTTTAACGTGCCAGTAAATCTACCGACACGGGGCTGTCGTATTTGAGCACCTTCAAATACCACCGGACTGAGCCAGGATCGAACCTGCCAAGTTGGGGTTAGAAGGCCAGCGCCTTAACCGTCTGAGCCACTCAGCCCGGCATTTTCATTATTAGGTAGACGAAAATTAACTTCATGAGATTTCGTTTAAAAAAATAATCTATTAAAAACATAACAGATTATGTAACTCGGTGAAAATGAATGAATTTGCTTGTAAATTTCTTAATCAAGGCAGCCATAACATTAGCAACAACCAAATTATGATGTTACCCGCGGCTTCGCACGCGTGGATTTCGTAATTCGATAAAAGTAATCGTTCGTCGGTTTTGCCTTTATATGAAAATTCCTACGTATAAAAACTACCGGAAAAATGAGTTTCAGAACAACCTCTGGAACATGGGATATAGAACTGTAAATATGAGAAAAATCGAAAAAAAACCGTGTTTTTATTTTAAAGGGGATTCCAAATATCAATCTTCACGTCTATAAAACATCAGTTTTTGAAATATAAGTATCCTCATAAATGGAATTCAACTCCTTTTATTTTTTCACTTATTTGACGGCATCCTAAGTCCATTTTTCGAATACGAAAAATTCGTGTTTCTTTATTTCTAAAGGAGATACCAAGTATCAATTTTCATGTCTGTAACACGTTCAGTTTTGAGATAGGAATTATAAATGATAAAAATTATTCAACCGATTTTTGGGTCCTTTTCATCCCCTTAAATGGATTTTCCGAAAAAATACGTGTTTCTTCATTTTTAAAGGAATGTCCAAATACCAATCTTCATGTCTATAACATAATCAGTTTTTGAGATATCAGTATCCAAATTAAAGGATTAAAACACGTTTTTAATCCTTGTCAGCCCCTTATGTAGTTTTTCCGAAAACAAAAACTCCGTGTTTCTTCATTTTTAAAGGAGATTCCAAATACCAATTCTTATGTCTTTAAGCTGAACCAGTTTTTGAGATATACCCATTTTAAAAATGTACCCCCCTTTTCACTCCCTTACCGGAGTAATACCCAAAAATCCTTCCTTAATGAGCACTTACACTAATATAAACGTGTCCCCAAAATTTCATTTCTTTATTTTGGACATATTTTCACCCCTTCTCACCGCCGTGCCAATGGGGCCGATCTTAGACTTAAATTAAATATGGAATGTGACTATTCACCTCAGCGACCTCAAAAACTATGGATTCTACATTAATATAGATCGTTTTCTATTATTTTTATACTTCACCCCCTTTCCAACCCCGTCCAAAGGAGTCCTATGAGTGTCTCCTACAACAGTTTATTCTTTCCAGATAGTAAGTCATATGTATACCAATTTTGGTTGGCACTATGCCCAAACGTAAGTGCCTAATCTCGCTGCTGTAGAATTCTGGAGCTGACGTCATGGTTACGGCAGTTCAATTCTTTAACCGATTCTTAGAGCAGGGGTAGCGTGGTGCCAATATCTCCATAGCGATTGGTTTTAGGGCCTTAAAATATGGTTTGCGGGCCCGTAGGGCTTATAGAGTTTTCTTCTTTGCGTCAAGGGGCTTTAGCTTTGTTTCGTCCTTATACGATAAGTTCGATATTTCGCCTATGTTAGCTATTAATTTTATATCTCCCCCACCCCGTCGCTACCCCCTCTTTATATATTATTATAGATAAGTTAATGAAAATCCCTCAAAACTCAGGCGTTCCTATAATAATAATAATAATAATAATAATAATAATAATAATAATAATAATAATAATACCGGTAATAATAATCATAAAAAACCGAGCCAGTTGGCCGTGCAGTTAGGGTCGCGTAGCTGTGAGCTTGCATTCGGGTTACAATTCCACTGTCGGCAGCCCTGATTTCCCGTGGTTTTTCATTTTCACACCAGACTGTACCTTAATTAAGTCCACGGCCACCTTCTCAATCTTAACCTTTTCCCATCTTTGCATCGCCGAAAATCTTCTGTGCTAGTGCGACGTTAAACCAATAATAATAATAATAATAATAATAATAATAATAATAATAATAATAATAATAATAATAATATGATGATGATGATGATGATGATGAAGAAGACGAAGAAGAAGAAAAGGAGAAAATATTTTCAACTGACGACCAACAGGTGAGAGGCATTATTTTTCTTCTAGTGAGCTGTAGCATCTAAAGAACAACTTCGTACCACTTGAAACTTGCCCGGTCGGTTTTTGCACAGGAACGCCCGCTGGACAAGGAATAATTAGCGAGAAGACTTTTCGACAAGTAATTAGCAATAGAGAACATCGAACAAGCTGTACCTTCCTCCTATTGGGTGAGGATTAGGTCGTGTATCTTCCCCAAGACTTGTGTATGGGAAGCGATTATTAAGAGAGTACCGAGCTCGATAGCTGCAGTCGCTTAAGTGCGGCCAGTATCCAGTATTCGGGAGATAGTAGGTTCGAACCCCACTGTCGGCAGCCCTGAAAATGGTTTTCCGTGGTTTCCCATTTTCACACCAGGCAAATGCCGGGGCTGTACCTTAATTAAGGCCACGGCCGCTTCCTTCCCACTCAGCCCTTTCCTGTCTCATCGTCGCCGTATGACCTATCTGTGTCGGTGCGACGTAATACAACTAGCAAAAAAAAAAAAAAAAAAAAGAGAGAGAGATTATACTAGAAGTCACCTGCAAGTGTTGCACCCTTGTGCTGTTAGATAGCCTACAAACATTTACAGAAACACATTCACAAAATATTTAAAATTAATCGTGCAGTGTGCAATATGTGTAGGAATTATTTCTTTTATAAGGAGAACATACGTAATAAAGGATGTTAGAGAGTCTTTGGATTTCCAGTCTCCTTCTAGTATACACAGTTAATGGTGACGACAAAAGATGACGCAATAAAAGGCCGTTATCATAGGAACAGCAGATAATGGTTTCGCTCTTCGCAGTAATTCATAACAGTAGCTCCATCATACCCCAACCCACCTAGCACATCTAACGTCTCTTCTTCCTCTGTATACTTCACACTTCAATAAACATTCTCCGACAACCCACGCTTAGTCCTTTAAAATTATTTAGTTTCAGTTCTTCAACTCTACACGAATTATGAATGAAGGAGGGAATGGAAAGGACGACCCAGGCGACCCACAGTTTAAACTGTAAGTAAAATCGCAGTACTTATTTACTAATATAATGACTAGCTCAAAATGCTAGTAGTGTTACGTTACACTGTCTACGTCGAAACAACATTACTTAAAATATAATAAAAAGATTTTTAAAAGCATGTATAACCGCAAAGTATTGTGTCGTTATTACAAGGACACGTGCCTGCATTATGTTCGCCAACTTAAGAAAATTTTTACATTCTCTGAACAATATTAACATTTTCAAGTCGCCTCAACTCGCTCTCCAACTTCGTTATGAATATATTCTAGCACGACAAAATAAATAAATACATAATAATAATAACAATAATGATAATAATAATAATAATAATAATAATAATAATAATAATAATAATAATAATAATAATAATAATAATAATAATAATAATAATTGCTGGGCTGAGTGGCTCAGATGGTTGAGGCACTGGTCTTCTGGGCCCAACTTGGCAGGTTCGATCCTGGCTCAGTCCGGTGGTATTTGAAGGTGCTCAAATACGTCAGCCTCATGTCGGTAGATTTACTGGCACGTAAAAGAATTCCTGCGGGAAAACTTCCGGCACCTCGACGTCTCCGAAAACCGTAAAAGTAGTTAGTGGGACGTAAAGCAAATAATAATATTATTAATAATGATAAGAAGAAGAACCTAGCTGTTTACATTCCTACAACTGCTAACAGTTTTAATATACGCTGGGGGTGACGAAATTTTGTCTGATAAAAGGTTTCTTCGACGTACCAATAGAATAGAATAGAATAGAACAGAATAGAATAGAATAGAATAGAACAGAATAGGTTAATCACTAACTGAAATCTAATTGATGTGATAAACTGCGGACCGGTGCTCTGGTGAAGAGCACAGATGTCTCCCAGCATGTACGTAGCTTGGCAACGCCGCTCACGAATGTAAGATTCATTCTCTCAGCGACTGTGCAGCTCCATGGTTAGCGTGCTGGCCTTTGGTCAAAGGGGTCTCGGGTTCGATTCCCGGCAGGGTCGGTAATTTTCACCATCATTGGTTAATTCCGCTGGCACGGGGGCTGGGTGTATGTCTTCATTATCATTTCATCCTCATCACAACGCGCAGGTCACCTACGGGAGTCAAATGAAAGACCTGCACCTGGCGAGCTGAACATGCCCACGGACATTCCCGGCACTGAAAGCCATACGCCATTTAATTTCTCAGCGGCTCAACAATACCACGGCGAAACTAGTAATACGTGGTTGCCAACCATTAAGGAATTACTTCCAGTCCTTTCATTATTGATATTTCGATTCGGTATTTTCCAAATTCGAACTCCTCTCATCACCAGATGGTTCACTGTAGGCTGTGTAGTACACTGACTGACAGAGCAAATGCAACACCAACAAGGAGTGGTTAGAACTTTATGCCAATTGCAGGGTAGACTGACGTCACTGAGGTATGCTCATGATGTGAAATGCGCCGCTGTGCTGCGCACGTAGCGAACGATAAATGGGACACGGCGTTGGCGAATGGCCCACTTCGTACCGTGATTTCTCAGCCGACAGTCATTGTAGAACGTGTTGTCGTGTGCCACAGGACACGTGTATAGCTAAGAATGCTAGGCCGCCGTCAACGGAGGCATTTCCAGCAGACAGACGACTTTACGAGGGGTATGGTGATCGGGCTGAGAAGGGCAGGTTGGTCGCTTCGTCAAATCGCAGCCGATACCCATAGGGATGTGTCCACGGTGCAGCGCCTGTGGCGAAGATGGTTGGCGCAGGGACATGTGGCACGTGCGAGGGGTCCAGGCGCAGCCCGAGTGACGTCAGCACGCGAGGATCGGCGCATCGGCCGCCAAGCGGTGGCAGCCCCGCACGCCACGTCAAGCGCCATTCTTCAGCATGTGCAAGACACCCTGGCTGTTCCAATATCGACCAGAACAATTTCCCGTCGATTGGTTAAAGGAGGCCTGCACTTCCGGCGTCCGCTCAGAAGACTACCATTGACTCCACAGCATAGACGTGCACGCCTGGCATGGTGCCGGGCTAGAGCGACTTGGATGAGGGAATGGCGGAACGTCGTGTTCTCCGATGAGTCACGCTTCTGTTCTGTCAGTGATAGTCACCGCAGACGAGTGTGGCGTCGGCGTGGCGAAAGGTCAAATCCGGCAGTAACTGTGGAGCGCCCTACCGCTAGACAACGCGGCATCATGGTTCGGGGCGCTATTGCGTATGATTCCACGTCACCTCTAGTGCGTATTCAAGGCACGTTAAATGCCCACCGCTACGTGCAGCATGTGCTGCGACCGGTGGCACTCCCGTACCTTCAGGGGCTGCCCAATGCTCTGTTTCAGCAGGATAATGCCCGCCCACACATTGCCCGCATCTCCCAACAGGCTCTACGAGGTGTACAGATGCTTCCGTGGCCAGCGTACTCTCCGGATCTCTCACCAATCGAACACGTGTGGGATCTCATTGGACGCCGTTTGCAAACTCTGCCCCAGCCTCGTACGGACGACCAACTGTGGCAAATGGTTGACAGAGAATGGAGAACCATCCCTCAGGACACCATCCGCACTCTTATTGACTCTGTACCTCGACGTGTTTCTGCGTGCATCGCCGCTCGCGGTGGTCCTACATCCTACTGAGTTGATGCCGTGCGCATTGTGTAACCTTCATATCGGTTTGAAATAAACATCAATTATTCGTCCGTGCCGTCTCTGTTTTTTCCCCAACTTTCATCCCTTTCGAACCACTCCTTCTTGGTGTTGCATTTGCTCTGTCAGTCAGTGTATATGTCATACTTTCATAATCTGTGTACAACTGGCACTGTATTATTCTTATTTCTTTTCACTCTTGTGTCTTCAAACTCGTTGTAGTACGTCTCACCCCAACTGACTCACACTAATTTTCCTCTTTTTTTTTTCTGCCACACTTTTCCTTCCATCTTCATCTGTATTCTATTCGGTAGGACTTTCGTACCACTTTATTTTATTTATTTATTTTACCACATGCGTCCCTGATTCATCTGATGACCTTGCTGTTTACTCCGCAACGCACATACGATGAAACAAGGAACATCTTAATTGGAGCTAATCAGGGGTCGTCACCTCCCACTCGGAAGGCTAGCGTACAAGGAGCCATCTGGTGACGAACTAGAATACCACTTACAATACAGTAACAGAAAAGCCTTTTTAAATTCAAACCTTCATTACCGGAGAAGTCTTCCGCATGAACAGTCGAGATTTTCTTCTGAAGACGCGAACCAAAGTTCTCTGCGAAACGTAAAGAATTTCACCGTGTTTTCCTGATACGGCAAATGCCCAAAAGTTTATTATCATATCTATAAAAACAAGACTTCTGACCACTCAAATTGCATTAATTCGCGTTTAGTTTTGAGGTCCCTTATACACGTGATGCCATGAATATGGTAATGGTCTATTGTTTTCGTACATTCGCAGGCACTGGCTTTACTTTCAACTTTTACCAACTTGCGAATGCTTTGGTATGCAAATTTTATTTCCACGTGACTTGCGCCAAGCGAGACAGCTGATACCCTGCGGGGATCCAAGCCCATCCCAGATTCCTGCCACATCAGATTAAAGCGAGCTCTAGTCGGACACCCCCTCTAATTTCCTGCAGTATCGTATTCCTCGTTGATGGAGCGAAGAGAAGCCAGTATCTATCATTATCATGCTGATGTTGCCAGCCAGAAAGTTACCGGGTGCTTCGGCCATAAAATAATACTGTTATTGCAAATGATAATTATGGTGGACCATGGAAGGATGCTGAATATCCAACCAACAGCCCATTAAAGCGTGGCCACAGATCTCAATCACTAGTAAAAAAACAGAGTGATGCTGATGAGGGGGGCCATATCAAGGTGTGAAACAGCTACATATTTATGTAACAAAAGCAGAGAAAAGATATACAGAAATATGTGTCCGGCTCCTTGGGTTCGATTCCCGGCCGGGCCGAGGATTTTAACTGATTATGGTTAGTTTCTCTGGCTAGTGACTTCGGAAGATGTTGTGATAAATAGAAATTATCAGTGGTGTCTCTGACTGCATGATTATTGACTTGTTTATGGATATGGGATAAGTAAATCAAATGGTACAGTACTGCCTTCCTGCATCCCCGCTGAGTCTGGTAGTACTTGAAAGTACTCAAATATGCCATAATGCCTGCGGGACAACATTTTCGGAACTTCGGCTATTCGAAAACCTTAAAATAATAATAATAATAATAATAATAATAATAATAATAATAATAATAATAATAATAATAATAATAATAATAATAATAATAATAATAATAATAATTCGGATGATGATAATGAAGCTTGTTGTTTAAAGGGGCCTAACATATAGGTCACCGGCCCCTAATGGTACGCAATATAATGACAATTTAAAAGTTCAAAATCATCCACTGACCAGAATACGTAAAATATGTGGTGAAGTATGGATGGATGGAAGGATATGAATTTAAAACAATCAGGGGGTCCGACCCAGAAACTATCATAAACAATAGTATTATTGATCAAGGAACTGCTTATAAAGCACAATCCTGTCCGGTCCCGCGATGTAGGGGGCAACGCGTCCGCCTGTCACCCGGCGGCCCCGGGTTCGATTCCCGGCCGGTTCAGGAGTTTTTAATTGCAAATGATTAATATCCCTGGCCTCGGGACTGGGTGTTTGTGTACTCACATTTAACACTATATATTTCCGCAATTTCACTAACACGCAGGTTCCTATCACATGGCGAAAGTAGTGGCAAAAGATCTATAGAGGTCGATGCCACGAATAAATATCATTTAAAAAAGAAAAAAAAATATCACCTTCCTGCTGAATGGAGGATGCTTGTTGTCTACAGGGGTCTAAAACCCAGGTCAACGGTCCCTATCATTGGTACTTATCGCTAGTAAAGTAGAACCATGCTATTTGTCATGGTGCGGTACTAATCAAAAGGAGCGAAGACTCACGGTGTTCCACACAAGACAGTACTACTCACAAGTATTGTTCGTCGTACAGGTAACGCAGAGCTATGATGTTTCTCAGATAATGGCGCCACTCATAAGCAACGAAAACCCATGGTGTTCTTCACCTACGTGTACTAATGACGGGCGACGGTGTTCCCGCGGTGTTCCTCATATAGTGGTACTAATCACAGGCAACGCACAGACCCGTGGTGTTTATCACAATGGTTCTAATCACGGGTACTGGAAACCCACAGTGAACCACACTCTGCTGCTACTAACGACAAACCTATTGTGTACCTAACATAGTGGTACTACTCGCAAGTAAAGGCGGCCCATGATGTTCCCCGCGTGTTGGTACTAATCACAAGTAGTTTCATGGTTTTAATACAATCATCAACTGGTCGCCCCTTTTAGTCGCCTCTTAGGACAGGCAGGGGATACCGTGGGTGTATCCTTCGTATGCGCCCCTCCACCTAAAGCGGGTAGAGTTCGGAAGTTTATGACCAAAAGAAGTACAAAATATGCAAGCAAATACGCCCTTAAACTAACTAAATATGACCTAAAAAAGGTAAAATATGATGATGATGATGATGATGATGATGATGATGCTAGTTGTTTAAAGGAGCCCAACATCTAAGTTCATTGGAACCGGTAAAATATGATTTAAACAGTTCTGGGGATAAGTATTATTAAAGTACTAATTTACTAACATTAAACGTGCCAAAACGTAATTAGCGACAATACAGCACACACATGTAATCATGCAAACTGACAAATCTACAGTAGGTAAATTAAAACTTTATACATTCGTTCAGTATAAGCCCTGAGGCACAGTTCCAATTCTGTTTTCCCCTAAAAATACCGAAGTATTAGCATGATTTGTGGTATCTATCAGCGTACGTTTGTACAGCGTCTGTTTCTCGGAATCATGTCTTCTAAACCTCTTACCTATTTCTGAAAAAGTAAGAAAAAATACATGTACCACAGTATTTTGAAATCCTGTGTTTAAAACTCGGCACGGATAACGTGTACCTTTACAAATGAAAATATTTATAAAATCCTCCTTATCAATACAAATCAAGTCATCTGTTAGATGAAGCAAAGTCTATACATGTTTCAGCCTAATCTCAAGGCCATCTTCAGTAGCAAAACCGTAATTACATAATACACAAGCAAATTAAAAATCGTAAAGAAATGAAGTGACAGTGATCATGATTAGTGAGTTAAAAACATATTGAGGTACAAAGTCCTCTCGTCTAATAGATCGTTCTTGAATTGTCAAATAAAACTTTTAACTCACTAATCATGATCACTGTCACTGTCACTTCATTACGATTTTTAATTTGTTTGTGTACCGTATTTAAGTGAATAATCCCCGCCACCGAATAATCCCCGCACCCTAACTTTAGGAAGGCTGATTTTGAAAAAAATTCCAACATTGATGCACACACACACACAAAAAAAAAAACACACCAATTTCGTGCCTCAAATTAAAAACATTTGCGGGTATTATTAGCGTAAATACCGGTTTTTACGCGAATAATACCCGCCGCCGAATAATCCCCGCACCCTAACTTTAGGAAGGCTGATTTTGAAAAAAAAATTAGCCAACAAGAAACATGTATAGATTTTGCTTCATCTAACAGATGATTTGATTTGTAATGATAAGGAGGATTTTATAAATATTTTCATTTGTAAAGTGATAACTGTCAATACGGAATGAGATTTATAACTTGCAATAACGTGTAGGCCTACCCTGATAAAAGCGAAGCACCAATATAAACACAAATGCTCAAAATATAAACAAATATGACCTTATTTCATTAAGATGAGCAAGATATGACCAGAGCAATAAAATGGCCAAAATATGCATTTACATGCAACATAAAATTGCTTTAAACGGGGTCAGGAATCCATCATTCACAGTTATTTCTCAGGTTTCGGGTAAAATGACCCCTGGAATGAAATATGACTCTTCCTTAACATCCGAACCTTAATAATAATAATAATAATAATAATAATAATAATAATAATATTAATAATAAAGAAAAAATAGCGAATGGCTTTTAGTGCCGGCAGTGTCCGAGCACAAGTTCGAGTCGCCAGATGCAGATCTATTGATTTGACTCCCGTAGGCGACTTGCGTGTCGTGATGAAGATGAAATGATGATGAAGACGTCACATACACTCAGCCCCAGTGCCAGAGTAATTAACCTATTATGGCTAAAATTCCTGACCCTGCCGGGAATCGAACCCGGGACCTCTGTGACCAAAGGTCAGCACGCTAACCATTCAGCCATGGAGCCGGAATAATAATAATAATAATAATAATAATAATAATAATAATAATAATAATAATAATAATAATAATCGTATGGTCTCAGCTACTGTGTGCTAGCATTTGAATCTGACGCCATCTGGCTGCCTGCTCGTCAATTTCGACGTTCCGTTTCACTCTAGGCCTACTAGATGTCAGAGAAAACCGAATCTCTCTTGGACGTCTATGGCAGAGTTTTTAATGAGTTTTGTCGTGTAAACACCAAACATACACCAGAGATCTTTTATATGCCGACATCGTACGACATGGTGAGGCGAATGGACTATTTTCTACCCTTCAAAAATCCAACTACCACTGCCGGGTTTAAAATAATAATAATAATAATAATAATAATAATAATAATAATAATAATAATAATAATAATAATAATAATAATAATAATAATGGTACCGCGAGGCACACCCGTCCCGTTCAAATAAAGCGCCTTGATGAATGCCATCTGATATATGAAGGTCGCAACAACTAGTGCAAGAAGTTTAGACTTTTCTCTACAGATGTTCCTACCAAAAAAAAAAAAAAAAAAAAACTTATGTTATGCTCTCTAGTATAAAGAGGAACTATTCAAGTCCTAAAGTTTTTTTTTAATTTTAAGGTTTCCTAAACTGAGTTGATTATTCATTGTTTTTGGGGTATTACACTTTGCAACACTTCTATCTATGTCCGCCAACTTCAAATGTTGACCAACAGAAAGTTTTGTATATTTAGTTTTTATCCAATAGGATCCGTCATGTATCTTTTTCATTACCCAATAAGAAGTGGGGGTGTGTCGGGCCTTAGCCCACAGTTCTTTAGAACCTTCCTCTCGAATATAAAAGCTGGCACATTTTTCGACCAGGTTGTCTTACTGAACGTCCAGACTACTGAATGTGTGTTAATAGAGGCGGCAGGGGCGTCTCGCCCATCATCGAGTTTTCCAGCAGATTAAGGTAATGGCATTCATTTTATAACAATGTGATAGCCTCTGAAAGCTACCTCGAGGGGAAGGTTTCCAACCTTAATAATGTAACCTTAAATTTCCAATCTTAAATAATGTGAATTACATCTTTCAATGTAAATTTTAAACAAGCCTAAGAAACTTAGACGAAATTCGGGAATAGAGAGTGTGACTATCAACTTGACTTTGAGGTGACTATGACTTTGTAACCGTTTTCTGCCTGTAGCTTTTGTAACTTAAATTTTCTCCATCTAGTCACCTCAGTAGTATAGGCTTAGCCTCTGTAACTTCGGGCCTGAAGCCCAAATAGGGTTTTAATCTTTTAAGTGCAAATTTCAAGGAGTGTCAGTGTCCGCCTCAGCATCATTTTGATTTTTGGGCCAGTAACTTTAACCTGTGTTTTTGTTTCCCACAAAGGCCCGGTAGAATAGGTATTCGATACCCCTGTAAAGTTCAATTTCATTCTTTTATGTTAAGAGGTTAGACTGTTGTGTGTAAGAGAGTGAATACTGTTTGAATTGTAATATGTAGGTTGTGCCTTTGATAGGCCTGGACCTTTTCTGGAACTAGGTTTCCAAGTGTAAAATTTTAATAGAGCGAAGACGCTCCTTCCGTGTTATGGTGAAATGGTACCTTTTAAAGGCCGGTGTGATCTCCTAGATAATTTTGTGGAGCAAATGGTGCTCTTGAAACACTGTATATTTTTTTTATACTCTGTAAAAGAAATTGGGAGGGACGTCTCCTTGACTGTTTTTGAAAGGAGCCGCAACGTTCATTGGAGAATGTATAATCAGTGAGCTCAAGCTCAAGGTTGTTGTCATTCGATTTTCTAAAAGTTGTTCAATTAGCTTGTAAGTAAAATTTGGTACCTGAATTTTGTGAAATCTCGTTTCTAAAATAAATAAATAAAAATAAATAAATAAAAATAAATAAATAAAAAACCGAGAAAACAAATATAACCATAATTTCAAAATTTTAATTAATCTTTGACTGTATTAGATGACCCATTCAATCCCGCACCTTCTTTAACCTTTGTCCACCACGGTATCCCCGTAATAATAATAATAATAATAATAATAATAATAATAATAATAATAATAATAATAATAATAATGAGAGGCCTGATACAGGTCTTTCGAATTGACGCCGTATAGATGATTTGCGCGTTTGTAAGGATGGGGCTCACCTAATATCAAATCTAATGCTAAAAAGGCACAAACACCCAGCCCCAGAGACATAGGAATTAACGAATGAAAGTTAAAATCCCCCGAGCCGGCTGAGAATCGAACCCGGGACCCCTTTGACCAAAGACCAAAACTCTTAACCATTTAGACATAGAGCCGGATATAATAATAATAATAATAATAATAATAATAATAATAATAATAATAATAATAATAATAATAATAATAATAGTTTTGCGTCACACTAACTACATTTGCGGTTTTTTGGAGACACAGAAGGTGCCGGAAGTTTGTTCCGCAGGTGTTATTTTGCGTACCAATACATCTACCGACACGGGGCTAACGTATCTGAACACCTTCAAATACAACCGGGTTGAGCCAAGATCAAACTGGGCTCAGTAGGCCAGCGCCTTAACCATGTGAACCACTCAGCCCGGACGTTCAAAGAATTTAGTGGAATTCAAAACCAATAATATTATAATAATGGGGACTTCTGGAGCTTTTCCTTTTAAAACACTGAAGGATACGAATACTTTTCTCTCGTTTGTTCCAAGCTATTTGCAAAAACAATTTGGAATGAGAATTTGCCGTGTTCGTCGTAACTCGTGAGTCACTTTCACAGCAGGTGTGTCTTTAAACAATTAGCGCTGACAATTTGGAAAGTCAATGAGCAGAGCACAAGAGAACCACGTAAGCAACAGATATAGCACTACCAAAGAAAAGAAAAACAGCTCATGCATACATTTTCTCGGTACTGGAACTAGCTGTTAATGAGGTGAGCTGGGAAGTCAATCTTCACACTTCCATTGATACCTGTAATAGAACTGAACATGTCCGAGGAACTTAACGAGCAATGCTCCGTTCCTCGAAGTTTGTAGTATCCATGAACACGCGAGTTCGGAGGAAACATTTATGAGAAGCTGCAGCTTATTGAATGAACGCGTTGCTCTCCAGGCTCTGCTAGGAGAAACCGGAGTATTTCTTCCCATAGTACTTGTAAGAAACTAAAAGCTCAAAGTAGGCGACTTTGAGATGATCGTCTTCTCTGTATTATTTACCCCACTGTATTCACATTCCTGTGTTCGCCCTGTATGGGAACTAAATCATTCAGGGTTCCGTAATTCATTTCCGTGGTCGATTGATGCCATTGGTGGTCTATGCTTAGGCTTAGTGTTCGGTTCTTGGTTCGAGTGAGCTGACGATAGTTCTTCGCAATTTCCGACTTCCAACGCAGGCAAATGCTGGGGATGTACCTAAAATGTTAGTGCGATGTTGGACATATGGTAAATAAAATAGATTTTTCGTTTTCGTCCGAGGATTCACGTGGAAGTCTGAGAGTTGACATGAAGTTCAGTCATAATACCCGTCAAAGTCGCGTTGGCGGATTTACTGTCACGTAAAAGGTCTCGTGAAGAAATCTGAAGTTTGTTATACTCAAAAATTTTTTTTAGATTTTAAATATTGTTTAACACTGGTTTAAATACATGTTTTACATCGCACCGACACAGACAAAGGGACGACGACCCGCAAGAAAGTGACCGCAGTCTTAATTAAAGGCACGTCTCCAGCATTAGCCACGTAATGAAATGGCGTATGGGTTTTAGTGCCGGGAGTGTCCGAGGACATGTTCGGCTCGCCAGGTGCAGGTCTTTCGATGTGACACCCGTAGGCGACCTGCGCGTCATGATGAGAATGAAATGATCATGAAAACGACGCATAAACCCAGCCCCCGTGCCAGAGAAATTAATCAATGATGGTTAAAATTCCCGACCCTGCTGGGAATCGAACCCGGGACCTCTGTGAACAAAGGCCAGCATGCTAACCATTTAGCCGTGGAGCCGGACATTTGCCGGGTGAGAAACGGAAAACCATCTTGAGGGCTGCCGACAGTGGGGTTCGAACCCACAATCTCCCGAATGCAAGTTCCACAGCTACGTGACCGAAACAGCACAGCCATCGATCGGTATTGTCAGATTTATTTTCACACACATTATAGACCTATTTACGTAATTGATTTAAACTATAATAAATGTTCCTATTAATGCAAACATTTTGCAAAAAAAAAAAAAAAAGGTACAAAATTACACTGGTAAGTTTTTATCGGAACGTTACTCACATTAATGTAGAATTCCGCGTTCTGTAATAGTACCAAGTAGAAACCTCCATTTAAAAAGAGCTGTTGAATGGTGGGAAAAATAATAAAAATTGGGTTCTTTGCAGGTTCCAAGAAGGTCTGGAGATATTTGACAATTACTACAAGTTTATGAAGGAATACTTCCTCAGTTACGGCCTGTTACAATTTGTTCCAGACTATTTTCGATTTGTCTAACTTGGCTAACAAAAGGAAAACATTGCCATAAAAGATGCTGCAAAGATTGGCACAGCAAAACCAATCAGTTCTGGGGTGTGCAAGAGCATGAGGAGTTCCAAAAGAAAAGAGTTCAAGGTCTTGCTTGAATGTGTAATGAGCTTGGGGGCGGGGTCCAGACCACGTGATGTTGCGTCATATGACGTCACAAGGCTACTGCTGCTGTTCGGTTCAGCACGAGAAAGAGTCGCCCAATTTGATTAGGTTTCCCCTGTTTGTCGGCAAACATTACACAATCAGAGGGCAATTTTAAATTCGTTTTAAAAAAATACAATATCTCCCTAGAAAGTCCCTTATTTTAAAATAAAGGGTTTTATAGGATATGTTCTAAAGCTGCCCAGCTCTTTGGCTGAATGGCTAGTGTCCAGCCTTTCGGTTCGTAGCGTGCCGGGTTCGATATATGTATTTTTGTGCTATTGGTTTAACGTCGCACTAACACATCTAAGGGTTTCGACGACGCAAGGATGGGAAAGGGCAAGGATTGGGAAGGAACCGACGCGAGAATGGGCTTAATTTAAGGTCTGGCGTGAGAAAATGAGAAACCATGGAAAACCATATTCAGGGCTGCCGTCGGAGGGCCTCAAACCCACCATCTCCCAATGCAAGCTCACAGCTAGGCGACCCTAACCGCATGACCAACTAGCTCGATGGTTCGATGATAATAATAATAATAATAATAATAATAATAATAATAATAATAATAATAATAATAAAAGTTTTATGACTTTTCACTAACTACATTTTTATGGTTTTCGGAGACGTCGAAGAACAACAATATTGCCATACAGGAGCTCTTTCACGTGCCAGTAAATGTATCGACACGAGGCTGACTGACGTATTTGAACACTTTCAAATACCACAAGTCTAAGCCAGGGGGCTCAGAAAGCCAGCACTTTACCACCTGAGCTTCCCAGCCCGACCCCCGGGTTCGATTCCTGGCCGTGAAACAGGGTAAGTCATACGTGCGACATAGTTCACTCCCACAATATTTTAGTTCGCACCCGTAATTCCACCAGGTTGTAGGAGAAGCGGAAGAAGAATATATTATAAAGCCATGTATAAATACAGTACACTATGCGAAATCCGAAGTTCCCGAACATTAAGACTGTTCGATATTTGAATCGATAATAATAATGGCGTATGTCCTCCGGGCAGGCCTGGTGCGTGTCTTTTTCTCGTAGACCGCCTCTTAGGGGAGCTGCATGTCTGTGAAGATGACGGCCCTACCTAAGATGATTTCTAACTCTGAATACGCCACACACACCCAGCCCCCGAGCCACTGGAATAAACCAATTAAGGTTAAAATCCCCGACCCGGCCGGGAATCGAACCCGGGACCCTCTGAACCGAAGGCCAGTACGCTGACAATTCACCCAACGAGTCGGACATTTGAATTGATGACACACAATGATAATTTTTGCGGGATGATGCAACCTCTCCCTGCGGGGGGCTCGTCCTTTCAGCACTGAACACTTCGTACAATTTAGAGCTCCGTAGTGATTGAACGTATCGGCCGATTTAAAATATTCTGATCTCGACTTGTTCGTTAACAAAACAATATGTGGCATTATAGTGAATACAAGTACAGGCTGTGAATAAGTGATGATGGACTGTTTCTCTGTCGGTAACTGTTCGCCACTCACCAATCAAATTGTACTACACTATGAACAGAATTCGGCGAGACAGATACAATGGTGAAAATTTCGCAAGGGTATTTGGATCCCATCAAAAGTTATTCGACGATAATTTCAGTGGTTGTGACGCGTCGCTGGGTATTCATGGTATCCAATGCGGCGAGAGAGCCCTCTATCGCCAAACCACGCTCAGAAGTTCCCTATTAATCACCTCTTACGACAGGCAGGGAATACCGTGGATGTTATTATACTCCCGCCCTATCAACTCGAAAGACCTCCACCAGGCCTCTCCGCAGACCACACACCATTATGTTTTATTTTGCAATGCTTTAAAATGGAAGGAAGCTTACTCTATGTAACTGCTGACATTGTGGAATCCGAAGGACAGGGACATGACTTATTTCAAATTCTAAATTGACTGATCGGGATTTGAACTAAGTTTGTCTTTAGGGACAAGCCATTGATACCAAACTGTATATGGTATGAACGCCACTCCAGAAACATCAATCACGTAATTCATATCCCCATAAGAGAGAGAAAAAAAATTATAATGTACACAGCACTGCGAAGTGAGACGATGACCAGAGGAAAGGCCTCGCATTACACAGCTATAATATATTATTTTTATCTAAGCGCTCGTTAAGGCGTAATTAAGAGCGCGGTGGGGGAACAAAGGTCTGCCAGCAGAATGCTTCTGGTAAAGAAAAAGAACAAAACTACCGTGCAGATCTGAACACGACCGCGTTATCTATACAAGTTAAAACACAGCTCTCACCCAGCTGGTCTTGGTTCGATTTTCGTCTCCGAGACTGGTTTGAATGGCTGGATCGAGAGCACTCAGCCTCACTCACGGTCCTACAAAATTTCGGGAATGTAGCCTGCGACCGGTGGTAGTGGTGGTGATCATTATTTTAAGAGGAAATCCAAATTGGCAACTTCAATTCTTAACATGAACCAGAGGAAAGAAAAATATGTAAATAGTCCGAACCTCCAAAGAATGTAGTTATCGTCCAAAGAAAGAGAAGGGCTACGTAGGGCGTGGAAATGAAAGACTTCCCTAAGCCTTGCAAAATATCGGCGAGGTCGGACGTGAACAAGAGTTGGCCAAGGAATAATAATAATAATAATAATAATAATAATAATAATAATTTTTTTTGCTAGTTGCTTTACGTCGCACCGACACAGATAGGTCTTATGGCGACAATGGGACAGGGAAGGGCTGGGAGTGGGAAGGAAGCGGCCGTGGCCTTAATTAAGGTACAGCCCCAGCATTTGCCTGGTGTGAAAATGGGAAACCACGGAAAACCATCTTCAGGACTGCCGACAGAGGGGTTCGAACCTACTATCTCCCGAATACTGGATACTGGCCGCAATTAAGCGACTGCAGCTATCGAGCTCGGTAATAATAATAATAATAATAATAATAATAATAATAATAATAATAATAATAATAATAATAATAATAATAATAATAGAAATAAACTCTCGACCTATTAGGACGTATTCATTGCATATAGTACGTGTTGAGGAGATGTTATGTACAGAAAAAGAGTGGCCAACCGGGCACCAGTGGGATCTAAACCCACGACCTCCCGATTTCGCGTCGGTTGCTCTACCAATTGAGCTATGGTGGCCTAGGCCATATTTGTTCTGTTGGAAAGGATCTAAGTTACAGATGTGGCACTGCTGCCATCACATTATAGAGTGCGTGAAAGTCACCTGTTGTGGGCCAAGTCAATGAATATTGAATTTTCACGACCGCATTGTAATTGAAATAAACTCTCAACCTATTAGGTCGTATTCCGTACATACAGTACGCGCAGAAGAGATGTTAAGCACAGAACAAAACCCGGCGTCAGTTGCTAAAACTGGGAGGTTGTAGGTTCGGACCCCCCTGGTGCCAGTTGGCCATTTTTGTACTAACATCACTGCAATACGTACAAAATGTACGGAACACGACCTAATAGTTTGAAAGTTTATTTCGATTACAATGCGGTCATGAAATGAAAAGGCGTATGGCTTTTAGTGCCGGGATATGTCCGAGGACTTCGGCTCGCCAGGTGTATGTCTTTTGATTTGACGGCAGTAGGTGACCTGCGCGTCGTGATGAAGATGAAATGATGATGGAGACGACACATACACCCAGTCCCCGTGGCAGGGGAATTAACCACTTACGGTTAAAATTCCCGACCCTGCCGGGAATCTAACCCGGGTCCGCTGTGACCAAAGGCCAGCACGCTAACCATTTAGCCATGGATGCGGTCAAGAATATTCAAGAATAATAATAATAATAATAATAATAATAATAATAATAATAATAATAATAATAATAATAATAATAATAATAATAATAATAATAATAATAATGCTATTTGCTTTACGTCGCACCGACACAGATATGCCTTACGGCGACGATGGGATAGGAAAGGCCTAGGAAGTGGAAGGAAGCGGCCGTGGCCTTAATTAAGGTATAGCCCCAGCATTTGCCTGGTGTGAAAATGGGAAACCACGGAAAACCATCTTCAGGGCTGCCGAAAGTGGGGCTCGAACCCACTATCTCCCGATTACTGGACACTGGCCGCACTTAAGCGACTGCAGCTATCGAGCTCGGTGATAATAATAATAATAATAATAATAATAATAATAATAATAATAATAATAATAATAATAATTGTACCGGGCGGTACACCTCCACGCCGCTAATTCAAAAGGTGCGCCAGTTGAAACTCCTCTGCTGGAGGAAGTCTGAACTTTATTGACGGTATTAATTTTCTACTTTCTCAGAAGATGTCACTACCTGTAAATTTTGGAGTTTTAGAACTGTGTCATTTTTGATGTGTTTTTGTTTTGCTTGAAGTAAGAAGTGTGAACTTTCTCTTCTAGAGGACACTACTGAAGAACTACAATAGTGCACCCTAGTGCGAAGAAAAAGAACTGTTCTTTGGAGAAAATTTTATTTCAAAAGTTTGTTCTTTGTTAAATTTCTTTCTGTCATTGGTTAAGTTGGCAATATTACCCCTTTCTTTCCCCTTGTTTTAAATCTAGCCAATCCCGAATTTCTGAAATAAATTTTCCACCAATAATGTGTTTCGTCTTCATCTTGTGTAGGGGTTTCTCCTTATTCTCCAATAAAGTGATTGTGGGCGGGTGTTCTCATTCCCCTAACGCCTAGAACCTTCCGCGAGAGTATATAAACTGCTGATTTTAGGGTCTCTGCGCCACTTCTGTTCCATCTTTCAGTGTGTAAAGTACATAGCAGGGGGCGGGAAGCGCCTCTTTCTTCGGCAGCGGTCAACAACAAGGTAATGGCCAATTAATAACTTCTTTCTTTGCTAGCTCAGCAGTTTAACTCTCGGGGCGGGTCCGAAGCTTTTTCCATTATGTAACCTTCCTTAAAATGTAAAGAAACTTGTATCTATTTCATCTTTTAAACTGCATATCGGGATAGAGAGTGCTTAACCCTCTCGAGCTCCCAATCATATTGTTTTGAGGTGAACTTATTTTTCTCAACCTATTCTTCGTTAATATAATGTAAATTGTTCTTTTCTGAAGTCACCTCTGTAGTATGGGATTAGCCCTTGCATTAACGGCCTAGTGCCAAGTAGGTTTTAAATAAAGTGTATTAGGAGTGCGGAGAGCCTCCTTTCAAGTTGGTATTTTAGAGGCCATATAATTAACCTTTTCTCACTTAATAGGCCTCAGTAGATTGGGTATTTTACCCCTGTGTTTATGTCCGTTGAGGACAGCTTGAAGGTGGAGTTTGGTGTGGCCTGGGAGAGGCTTAAATTTGAGAGCGAGTGGCTCTTTTCCGGAAACTGAGTCTTGTATGCCTCGAGGAGGCTTTACGGTGTAATTTGGAGCAAGTGCTCCAGGGTTTGATTGGGGTCTTCTGCCCCGTTGTTGAAATTTGTATATCGTAAAGTTGGGCTAGTTGCTCAAGAATTGTGTTTTCAGGGCTCGAAGCCCAAATCCTGTAAATACTGTAATTGTACTTTGTTGTCTTGCTACTCCGTACCTGCCATTCTTGTTATTTCTGAATTTTGGAAAGAAAATATAACCTTGTTAAATTTTACATTTAACTTTAATTCCGTAGTTGGAGACCTATTAACACCCGCACCTTCTTTCACCTCTACCTACCACGGAAATAACCGTAACAATAATAATAATAATCAACATTTTTAACAAAGTTTATTATTGTAACGAATGTTATAATGTACCCGAGGTCAAAAGTCAGGAGGGAAAATGTCATAAAAATACCAATTTAGTAGTGCCCGAGGAAACATAAACATTGAGTCTGTACATCCTGCGTTCAGTAAATGTCAGCATCTTAATTTCCTGTTGCTTTAAGAGCTTCACATAAAGCCGCGGCGGAAACACGGCAAGAGCCGACACATTAAAGTCTTCATTTAACACGAACACAGGGCTATAATAGAACTCCGGAAGCTGGGGCAGCAGAAATATAAAAGGGAACTTTTCTTAAAAACTATATTAATCCACGTACTTAGAAATGGGGGCTTAAAAAACAGTGGTCGCACTAAGTTAAAAAAGGGAATTTGAGCCGAGTAATTCTGCTTGCCTATTTAAAGAGGAGAATACGATATGCAGCAAAGATTTGCAAATGTGTATCTTATGATTGTTAGGCTCATTACTATGCCGAAACTAATTTTGAATTAATACATTTATAAACTATCTAAAAAAACGGAAACATATGGCAACAGAATTATACATTATTTAGGGTTTTTCAGGTAGTTAAATTTATTTATTCAAAATTAGTTTCGGAAGATTGAAGGACATAACAGTTATAAATTTACTGAGTCAAAACTGAAAAGCGATGGCTTTGTTTTTTTGTTTTTTTTGTTTTTTGCTAGTGGCTTTACGTTGCACCGACACAGACAAGTCTTATGGCCATGATGGGATAGGAAAGGGCTAGGAGTGTGAAGAAAGTAGCCATGGCCTTAATTAAGCTACAGCATTTGCCTGGTGTGAAAATGGGAAACCACGGAAAACCATCTTCAGGGCTGCCGACAGTGGGATTCGAACCCACTATCTCCTGGATGAAAGTTCACAGCTGCGCGCCCCTAACCGCACGGTCAACTCGTCCGGTGCAAACAGTTCCACTCCTCCATGAATTGTTGGGAAAATATCACTGCCGCAAAATGTTAAGTGCAGAAATAAAGTCCATTGGTTCAGGATGATTCCTTTTAGAAAAAAAAAAAAAAAAAAAATTAATGGAAGCAACAACACAATGTTGGCAAATTCGTAATTCAGATTAAAAGCAATACAATGAGCTACCTAAAATCTTCATTTGTATGGTTGCCACAATAGATCACAAGTTCTAACCTTCAAAATTTCGAGGCAGGGAGGGGGGAGGGGGATGTATCCGTCCCCTCTGCGTACGCCCCTGACGAATACTGGTAGGCATGGTTACAATGGTGTCCGAAAATTGATGGCGTTAGTTACAGGTACACCCTCAGCCCCGAAATAAATACATGTTAATATATTCTTCTATTTTTTAACTATTCGTAAATTTGAGCTTTTCTTCCAAGTTGTTACTTAAACACGGTAAGTAGGAGGATGAGGCTTCCTCCCCTGCAATACGTTGGACCTGGCCGACCTTGGATGTACCTTGCTGAGCTGTATGAGCACGGGCCTAAACAGTAATGTTCTTATTCCGCGCGAGCAGCGGCTGGCCTTGAAAGAGGGCAGACTGCAAGGTGCGTGTGTCTTGTCTAGCAGATGCACTAATAGTCACTCAAACTGCACTGGTGTTTTCCATCCCGGGCAGGGATCGCTCTAGTCCTCGCAGGATTCTCTGTGATGATGTCTCCGTCCTTGTTTCTCCTCTTTGAGGTTCTTTGGAACCAAAATATTGGCTGGTAGGCAAGAGAGGTGATGGGATGGTATACAAGTTATAATCACTAGATGGCGTGCTAAAAATCTGGGTTATACCGGGCGAGTTGGCCGTGAGGTTAGGGGCGCGCAGCTGTGAGCTTGCATCCGAGATATAATGATTTCGAAACCCCCTGAAGATGGTTTTCCGTGGTTTCTCATTTTCACACCAGGAAAATGCTAGGGTTGAACGGCCGCTTCCATAGAACGAAGGTGCATATCACGCTGCTGATAGTGATTCATCCGTCGGATGGAGACGTTAAGCTCTCAGCAGATCCTTTTGTGTTATTCGACAGAAGTAGACTATGTGCCGGCACCAGGTTTCACCCTCTCCTTACCCCATTGTCATTATCGACACTACCACACGCACGGACGCGTGGGTCGCTCATGGGAAACAAATAGAAAGACCAGAACTAGGCCCCTCCGGAGGCCATATGCAATCAATTACATCTAACACTGCTCTAAATAACTAGTACTCATCAGATGAGTATTATGTACCGTAAATTACATTTGTGTTGTTGTATGTTGGGTATTCAGCCCTAAGGCTGGTTTGATCCTCTGCAGCTCCGCCAACAGCTGTCATAAATAGCCTAGGCGTCACTGAAGAGGCGTACTAGGGAAATGAGGAGTGAGGTAGTTTCCCGTTGCTTTCCTCACCGAGCCAGCCGTTGCTATTACATATCAGTCTGCCAAGCCCACTGAAATACATGCAACAACCAACCCTATGAGCGATATTTTCACGCCATTCATTACAGGGACTGGCTGCATAAGGAATGGTATTACTAGCATCACTCGTACCTCAGTCACTTTCATATTGGCAAAAGCCAAGGATGAGACAGACAGATCAATGAAAGTAACAAATTTGATATAGCCCATACCAGAAGACACAGTGCACTGTTAACACTACATCTCGCCAGCAAAGGCATAAATTACATTTATCTGTTCTCAATTAAAACCTGTCCGCAATGGAAAAGGAATGTGGTACCGTACGATTCTACGGTGTACAGGTTTCGTTGTACGATCGGTCTCCTCCCCCTTAATCGTACTCCATTCTGTATACACCATTAACGTCCGTTTCTCAGCAAATTAAGTTCATCAATTTTACGCCTGTTCCAACCTACAGACAAGAATTAAAATTCTAGAACCAGTAAGGAATTTTAACCCGGGGCCTGCGGGCTAGTGGCAGCCACTCTTCCTGCAAACTAAGTTACGCTGGGACTATTGACTGAGATATTTCAATCCTCGGATTGTTGAAACAAGATAGGCTACACTCAGTCTCTTGAAGACAAAATGAGAAGAGAACTGGGTTCGAATTTAATCCTTAAAATTATTTTCCATGGTTTACTTCAACTCCACATGAATACCGGTATATGACGTAACTTAGGGATTCACATCACTTCTTTCCCCAATCCTACCCCAGCCAACTACACAACACAAGTGCAGGCACCGGTGTAATGCATGGGACTATTGACAGCGATATTCCAAGCTACAAAAAAAGAAGATATTAATAAATATAATATTTCATTAATAAAAAGTATCCGTATGCTTCTTTGTGTTGAGTTCCAAAGTGGTGCCCCTCGACATGACATCACCACACAACAGGAAACAGCTAATAGTTCCTGTTCCCTTCAACGTACTCTCTTTTGCAATCCATACACTAGTGCTTAAATCTCTAAAGGTTTTAGACAGCCTGAATATGTTGCTACTGGTAAGCTTTCGAGCTCGTCTGTCACAGTCTTCTCGATACCTGTAATTTCCATTCTTTTACAATCTGCTTTACGTCGCACGACCCAAATAGGTCTTATGGCGACGATGGGATAGGAAAGGCCTAGGAATGGAAAGGAACCGGCTGTGGCCTTAATTAAGGTACAGGCCCAGCTTTTGCCTGGTGTGAAAATGGGAAACCACGGAAAAACCTTTTTAAGAGCTGGTGAGAGAAGGATTCGAACCCACTATCTCCCGGTTGCAAGCTTACAGCTGCGCGCCCCTAACCGCACGGCCAACTCGGCAGGTGGGTAATTTACTTTTCGACTGAGAAAAAAAGGAAAATGCATGGTAAGAGCAGAATGTGGAATAGCTATCACTTTATGTTTAGCAAGAAATTCCTGCATTGTCAACAGTGTCAACTTTGTCCAGATGTCCATAAGTCACGTATGCCAGTCAGGCTCTGGACAATGCGTCTATAGAATACACTAAAAAGAATGACTTACTCTCTCTGAAATGCAGACGCATTTCAACAAATTGTATAGTAAACAACGTGTTTTGGTCCGAGCACAAGTTTTAAATAACAACTCCCAAATTGCACGTCGATATTTTATTACAGTTTATTACAGTAATGCACTTTCGAATGATAGTAAGTGTACTTAGGGTACTTTTCAAAAATTATCTCCCACATAATATTTGTAGAAATGTTGCAAGCAGCGGAAATGAAAAAAAAATGACAGGATTAAACTGAGGACAGAAATAGAAATATGTCTAACATACAGTTTTGTTAGTCAAATTAAGACAAGACCAATTTCAGTTCTTTACTCTGTACTTTGAATTTGCGATGGATCATTGAAAGTCCGTTAATATTTCAATATTTAGTTTTTGCGATAAGGACGAGCAATTTACCCGGTTGTGAAAAGTGTAAGAAAATAGATAGATAATAAAACACTACTAGTGAACCTTCAACAATCAGATTATGTTAATAAGTCGGTTGAGTACGTACTGGTGTCCTAGACCCTAGGGTGCGAGGTCCAATCCGGGGGATCTTGGATGATAAGGAGTAATTAAGAAATAGTCTATATAGTCAATCTGAAAAATTATCTGAGGGCTTCAGGAAAAGAAGAATTTCTTAATTTTTTGTACGAACGAATTCGGAAAGACTGACTAAAAGAATACAACAACAACAGTTGGTTCATCGAAGTAAATGTTTAAAAAACCGAAATGAAGATTACGAAAGCAGAACTTCTAGACAGGCCTATGTTTCACACTAGAATTAGGAAGTTCAGAGGTTTTAAGGAAAAAGAAAGCTTGAAACTTTCTAGTCGGATGAAAAAAGAAAACAAGGATGAAGAAACACTGAAGAGACCGAAAATCAAGAAAGGAAACAAAGACGTGAAGTTATTTTATGTTGTCCATAGACGGCTGAAAACGGTCCGACTCGTTGGCTGAATGGTCGGCGTACTGGCCTTAGGTTCAGAGGGTCCCGGGTTCGATTCACGGCTGGGTCGGGGATTTTAATCGCTTCTGGTTAATATCTTCTCTCACGGGGACTAAGTGAATGTGTCCGTCCCAACACTCTCATCATATTCAGACAACATACCACACTACCAACCACCACAGAAACACACAATAGTGATTACATCTCTCCATATAGGTTTGGCGTCAGGAAGGGCATCCAGCCGTAAAACAGGACCAAATCCACATATGCGAAGCAGTTCGCACTCGTGACCCCACAGGTGTGCGAAAAAGCGGTTGTAAGAGAAAGAAAGAAAGAAAGAAAGAAAGAAAGAAAGAAAGAAAGAAAGAAAGATGGCCGTAAACGAAGAAATAATAATAATAATAATAATAATAATAATAATAATAATAATAATAATAATAATTGTACCGGGCGGTACACCTCTACACCGTTTATTTAAAAGTTGCGCCAGTTGAAACTCCTCTTCTGGAGGAAGGTTGAACTTTATCTATTCTATTAATTCTCTACTTTCTCAGAAGATGTCACCACGTGGAAAATTTTTGAGTTTGTGAACTGTGTCATTTTTGATGTGTCTTTGTTTCGCTTGAAGTAAGAAGTGTGAACTTTCTCTTCTAGAGGACACTACTGAAGAATTACAATAGTGCAACCTAGTGCGAAATCAAAGAACTATTTTGTTGGAGAAATTTTTATTTCAAGAGTTTGTTCTTTGTTAAATTTCTTTCTGTCATGGTTTAAGTTGGCTGTATACCCCTCTTTTTCCCCTTATTTTGGATCTAGCCAATCCCGAATTTCTTTAATTAATTTTCCACCAATAATGTGTTTCTTCTTCCTCTATGTAGGGGTTTCTTTTCCCGAACCAATAAAAACTTTGAGGGAGGGTGTTTTATTTCCCCTAACGCCTAGAATCTTCCGCGAGAGGATATAAACTGCTGATTTTGGGGTCTCCGGGCCACTTCTGTTCCATCTTTCAGTGTATTAAGTACATAGCAGGAGGCGGGAAGCGCCTCTTTCTTCTTCTGCCGTTCAACACCAGGTAATGGCCTATTAATAACTTCTTTTCTTGCTAGGTCGGCAGTTTAACACTCGCGGCGGGTTCGAAGCATTTCCATCATGTAACCTTTTCCTAAAATGTAATTACTCTTTTCATCTTTTTCTTGTAAAGCTACATATTGGGATAGAGAGTGCTAACCCTCTCGAGTTCCCACTCACATTTGTTTTGAGGTGAACTTATTTTCTCTAACTATTCTTCGTTTATGTAATGTAAAGTGTTCTTCTCTAAGTCACCTCTGTAGTATGGGATTAGCCCTTGCGTTAGCGGCCCAGAGCCAGATTAGGTTTTAAAAAAAACAAAGTGTATTAGGAGTGCAAGATCGCCTCCTCTCAAATTGTTATTTTAGAGGTCATGTAATCAACCTTCTTTTCTTGTAATAGACCTCTGTAGGTTGGGTATTTTACCCCTGTGAATACGTCCTTAGAGGACAGCTTGAAGGTAGAGTTTGGTGTGGCCTTTGAGAGGCTTAAATTTTAAGAGCGGATCGCTCTTTTGAAAATGGAGTGTCATATGCCTCGTGGAGGCTTTTCTATGTAATTCGGAGCCAGGGGCTCCTAGGGATGAATGGGGTTTTCTGCCCCTCTGTTAAAACTTGTGTTTGTGGTAAAACTGAGCTGATCGCAGAAGTCAGGGCGTGAAGCCCAAAACCTGTAAATATTGTATCTCCCCTTGTTTTGCTACATTGTACCTGCCATGCCTGTTATTGCTTTGTTTTTGAAAAGAAAATATAACCTAGTTAAATTTTAAATTAATTTTACATTAACTTTGATTCCGTAGTTTGAAACCCATTCACGCCCGCACCTTCTTACGCCTCTACCTACCGCTAAAACACGGTAACAATAATAATAATAATAATAATAATAATAATAATAATATGGTCTCTGCTGCCTTCTTTAGATATTTTGATCTGACAACATATCGACTTCGACGTTCCGGTCATATGTCAGAGAAACTTGAAATCTACTGGGCAACGTATGGCTAAGTTTTAATTAATTTTTTAAAATGTCTTACCAGAGATCTGTTAGGTCGACATCATATTGTCGTAAATGGACGTTCTTCCTCCCTTCAAAAATACGACGATCTTCGTCGGGTTTGAAACCAGAACCTTGGGATACACTCCACCAGCGATCCACAGAGCTAACCACTGGGAAATTTACTCAGAAGGTTCACAGTTTAGAACTCGTATATGTGAAATGAATGCGGTGCAGGTATTGAATTCCACAACGCTGAGCGTAGAAGACCGAAACTTAATCAATTATGTCGATCAGCCAATCAGAGAGCTGACGGAACGAATTAAAAGAAAGCATAGGGGTTTACCACAGGTATAGTTGTTCAGAAGAATAATCACCACTACCACCACCAGATCACCACTGCACGACCATCGATGGCACGGCACTTTAAACAGGATAAAACAACACACGTCTCATTCAACGCTCACTGTGTAATAGGCTATTGGGGGTCTTACCGCCTGCTTGCCAGTGGTCGATGACTCGGAGGAAAGCTTCAGAAGCTTCTGGCTAAATGTGAGAATGAGCTAAGACAATAACAACAACATGTCATCACTTAATGTGTTGTTAATTATATGATGGAACGGAACATTCCCTAGTAAGTGAGCCTAATTCTTCAAGTCAAACAACTTGTTTAGAGAAACTGTAAGGGAAAGTGGCACAATGACTACCCTAAAAGTAGTATAACATTACGTCATATGCCATTATCTTCTTTAACACTGAAGATCTCGACTGACAAAAGACAACACAATGTGTACTGTCTAGACAGCTCGAACTGTGAATGAAATTCATTCAACGACCATTTCATATTTCCACTTCTTAAGGCTGCTGGAATATTGTCCTGAAAAGGATTTGTTTAACGTAACACTAATTCTGATACAAATCTTTTTGAAATAAGAAATTTTTCAATGACAACCAACTGCATCGGGATTCGGTCACACTATCTGCAGAAAAGTCATGCGCCTCAAATAATAATAATAATAATAATAATAATAATAATAATAATAATAATAATAATAATAATAATAATAATAATAATAATAATAATAATAATAATAATAATAATAATTCTTTCTTTCATTCTTTCTTTCTTTCTTTCGTTATTTCTTTCTTTCTTAATCTGTTTGCCTTCCAGCGTCGGCTTTTACCTCGGACTCAGCGAGGGATTCCACCTCTCCCACCGCAAGGGCAGTGTCCTGTAGCGTGAGACTTTGAGTCGGGGGATGAAACTGAAAAGGAGGACCAGTACATCGCCTAGGCGGCCTCACCTGTTCTGCTGAACGGGAGCCTTGTGAGGGGACGGGAAGATTAGAAGGGACAAGCAAGGAAGAGGGAAGGAAGCGGCCGTGGCCTGAAGATAGGTACTATCCCGGCATTTGCCTGGAGGAGAAGTGGAAAACTATGGAAAACCAACTCGAGGATGTCTGAGGTGGGAATCGACTCACCTCTATTCAGATGTCCTTCCGAGAATGAGTGGAACCCGTTACAGCCCTTGTACCACTTTTCAAATTTCGTGGTAGAGCCGGGAATCGAACCCGGGACTCCGTGGATGGCAGTTAAACCGGGCGAGTTGGCCGTGCGCGTAGAGGCGCGCGGCTGTGAGCTTGCATCCGGGAGACAGTAGGTTCGAATCCCACTATCGGCAGCCCTGAAAATGGTTTTCCGTGGTTTCCCATTTTCACACCAGGAAAATGCTGGGGCCGTACCTTAATTAAGGCCACGGCCGCTTCCTTCCAACTCCTAGGCCTTTCCTATCCCATCGTCGCCATAAGACCTATCTGTGAAGGTGCGACGTAAAGCCCCTAGCAAAAAAAGATGGCAGTTAATCACGGTAAACACTATATCACAGAGGCGGATACTACTACTACTACTACTACTACTACTACTACTACTACTACTACTAATAATAATAATAATAATAATAATAATAATAATAATAATAATAATACGGTAATTGTCCAACGCTATGAACGTACTATCGCCAGGCTTCTTTTTCTTTCCGTGTCTGGTTTAAACTTATTAAACTTGAAGTGTCCAATACCAAGCATTTGATACCGTCAAAAGCGTCCATGGAGCACTGAATATCGCCCGGCTGCGTGTTTAAAGGGCAGAACACCGTCTCCATGTGTGATTTGATAGAATATGTTGATGTTCTTTCAAGAATGACACGTGTAATTCTCTTTTAATTAAGTATGTTTCCTTTCTCAGAGAATTTGTAGAATTTATTCAAAATTAGTTTCTTCGGACTGAAGAACCCAACAGTTACAAACTTTGATTTTATAACAATTATTTATATTTCATTTATTATATTGTAATTTACGTGGTTAAGTGTAAGGAGAGAGCTATCATCCCTAACTTCCTCAATGAAATAAATAAATAAATAAATAAATAAATAAATAAATAAATAAATAAATAAATAAATAAATAAATAAATAAATAAATAAATAAATAAATATTTTTTTTGCTAGGGGCTTTACGTCGCACCGACACAGATAGGTCTTATGGCGACGATGGGATAGGAAAGGCCTAGGAGTTGGAAGGAAGCGGCCGTGGCCTTAATTAAGGTACAGCCCCAGCATTTGCCTGGTGCGAAAATGGGAAACCACGGAAAACCATTTTCAGGGCTGCCGATAGTGGGATTCGAACCTACTATCTCCCGGATGCAAGCTCACAGCCGCGCGCCTCTACGCGCACGGCCAACTCGCCCGGTAATAAATAAATAAATAAATAAATAAATAAATAAATAAATAAAGAAATAAACACGATGAAAGAACCATGGCGCTTCCTTCTGGGAAAGAAAACTTTGATTGCAAAATGATGTCATAACTCTCGAGCTGAATTTTGTCCAGAGATTGTGTTTTGTTAGCTAAATGTTACAGGTAAGGCTATATCGGTACGGTGCGATGCGATACGCGGAGTTTAGAAAGTCCGGTTAATGCACTCCATTATCAACCTACGTCTACAAGTTTACTAAGGAGAGGTCAACCCCACGCAAAGAAACAAACACCTGCTGGTTGCGCGGAACAGACTAGGATAACATGAAGCGATATTCCAAGACGCTAGTTGGTTCACGTCGCACCGACACAGATAGATCTTATGGCGACGATGGGACAGGAAAGGCCTAGGAATGGGAAAGAAGCGGCCGTGGCCTTAATTACGGTACAGCTCCAGCATTTGCCTGGTGTGACAATGGGAAACCACGGAAAACCATCTTCAGGGCTGCCGACAGTGGGGTTCGAACCCACTATCTCTCGGATGCAAGCTCACAGCTGTACGTTCCTAACCGCACTTTCAACTCGCCCGGTTATTCCAAGACGAATGCCTGCAATTTATAAGTAGACTGTCATCGTGTTAATAGAGATAGAAGTTTAGAAGAAAATACATTTATAAATGGCATTCGATCTCATGACACTATTCAGTAATGTTAACAGATCTAAAAGTCATATTTCGGATGATATCGTTCGAACATTTCGGAAGATACAGCTTAAATATCGGAAAAAATTTAAGGAATATGTCAATTTGTATTATTTCGCTGACAATTAAATTATCATACAATTAATGTCGATGATAATTGTTGTTTAAAGGGGCTTAACATATAGGTCATTGGCCTTTAATAGTAAAAGATCAGACGGAATGAAATGATAGACTAAAATTAAAAAATTACCGACTAACTAGGAATTTTTAAATGATAATGATGATGAGAATGATCATGAATTTAGAAACAGTCAGTAGTTCTAATTCACAATGCCTTATTTCTAAATAAAATGGTTAAAATGTAATCAAATAATGCACTGACTTCAACGTACGATCAAATATATTATTAAACTTAATAGTGAAAACCATATTAAAACAACCACAGTCAAAATAATAAAATCGTAGGTCATATTAATAATGAAAAGTTAAAGATAAATAACTCCAGTATCCAGTATTCGGGAGATAGTAGGTTCGAACCCCACTGTCGGCAGCCCTGAAAATGGTTTTCCGTGGTTTCCCATTTTCACACCAGGCAAATGCTGGGGCTGTACCTTAATTAAGGCCACGGCCGCTTCCTTCCCACTCCTAGCCCTTTCCTATCCCATCGTCGCCGTAAGACCGATCTGTGTCGGTGCGACGTAAAACAACTAGCAAGAAAAAAAAGATAAATAACTAAAGTAAAAACTTCAAGTTTAAAAACGATAAAACAAAAATCGGAAGATTTTGAGAAATTTTGGAGGATCCTGATAACACTGCTAGACAGGCCTCGTGTTTTAGGAATAGCAGGTCTGCCTCTTACCCGGATGGTTTCGGCATATTGGCACATTCAAGTCCAGAGTAACGTACACGATGTTCTTTTGGATTTATGCAAGAAAACTTAACGTTTTGCGAAAACTACTCTCCGCTTCCACAGAGGAGAACCACGACCAACCAACACCTGCAAGGACAGGACAATTTGTTTACTATTCTTGACGTCGTTACGTTAGAAGTTCTAGCAAAATTTCAGTCTCTATTAGGTACGTGAATATTGTCAGAAGATCGGTGTAGTTTCCTTTATTGAGGCGTTAGTGTTTTATCTTGAGTCAGAGGGGTTAAACAGTATTAATAAACAACATTCAAAATGTTCGTCTTGATGGACTTTCAACGATTCAACGTAGCGAGTCACGCATGGCTATAGAGGTCGACCACTAACGGTATTTCATACTTTCTCCGAGTGAAACCGATTGAATTGGAGTTATGTGACGTAGCATTTTCCATATTCTACTTCTTTCTTAATCCGTTTACCCTCCAGGGTTGGTTGCCCTGGAGCGTGAGACTTTTGGGTCAAGGGTATACAACTGGGAAGGAGGACCAGTACGACGACCAGGCTGCCTCACTTGCTATGCTGAACGGAGGCCTTGTCGGGGGATGGGAACATTGGAAGGGATAGACAAGGAAGAGGGAAGGAAGCGGCCGTGGCCCTAAATTAGGTACCATCCAGGCATTTGCCTGGAGGAGAAGCGAGAAACCACGGAAAACCACTTCGAGGATGGCTGAGGTGTGAATAGAACTCCCCTATACTCAGTTGACCTTCCGAGGCTGAGTGGACCTCGTTCCAGCCCTCGTACCACTTTTCAAATTTCGTGGCAGAGGCAGGAATCGAACCCGGGGAGGCAGGTAGTCGCACTAACCACTACACCTCAGAGACGGACATTTTCCATACAATAAGTAAAAACTGGAAGATACGTTCCGTTATAACTGATGTTTGGATGCGTAAGTCGGTCTTGAACAGTCTCGTTCTACATAAACATTCTGCAAGACGGGCCAGAATATTTCGTGATAACGTAAAATGTCGATCCTCGAAATAACCTGAACTGTCTCTCATTTTACGTTAAATAACCACTTTACGGAGATAACCGCACCTGATTCATATTTCACAAAACCCGAGCACGTGATTATTCTAAGCTGAAATGTTAATTAGAACCGTTATAATTCCCCCAGCAAAGCTGCAAGTATCCAATGGTTAAGTGGATTGATGCCCACTATTCCCAAAAAGTTGTCAACTTCCTAGGTCGCGTCAGTACATTTAGTATATGTCGAAGTGGCTACGCGATGGAAGTGTATTTCGAATAAAATGCAGTAGTAAAAAATAAATATTCACGGCAGCTATTAGTTCTAAAGAGTTATTTAAGTCAAAACATAAGACATTTGGCCAATAAGCTAATTTCATTGACTCTATTGGGAATATTGTCTACCTCCGCAGTGTAACTGTTAGCTCTATTAGCTGCCGTCCTCAGAGGCATCGGTTCAATTCCCGGCACACACAGAAATTTACAACTGCCAGGAAAGATGGTATGTGGTTAAACAGGTATATGCAGCTCACCTCCGTTGGGTGTATACCTGAAAAGAACTGCTGCACCTCGGGACGAGGCTACGAATTTACATTTGTTGGTAATGTTACTCATCATCACTCTACGCCTGATGACGGTATAAGGAGAGCCACCCGCAATGCACAACAGCAGAAAGTGTTGCCTGAATGCATGGCTATGATACGCTACTCGATATCTTGCGGTCTAGGCAGTCCATTAAGAATACACTTTGAAAATGAAAATCCACAGCCTGTTTTTCAGTCATTCGACCGGGTCAGGAATGGAATGAATGAAGCCCCCATCTAGCAGCGAGGATAGGAATTGTGCCGGCTGTCGAAGCCTGTCCCACTCCTCAGGGGCAATGATTAATAACCGACATATGAAATGAAATATTGGAGAGTGTTGCTTGAATGAAGGATGACAGGGAAAACCGGAGTACCAGGAGAAAAACCTGTCCCACCTCCGCTTTGTCCAGCACAAATCTCACATGGAGTGACCGGGATTTGAACCACGGAACTCAGCGGTGAGAGGCCGGCGCGCTGCCGCTTGAGCCACGCCGGCTCTAAGAATACACTAAACAATATTAAATTTTTATTACGATATTGCCGAGGTGAGTAGCTCGGACGGTAGAGCGTTGGCCTTCTGAGCCCAACTTGGCAGTTTCGATCCTGGATCAGTCCGGTGGTATTTGAAGATCCTTAAATACGTGAGCCTCGTGACGGTAGATTTACTAGCACGTAATAGAACTCACGCGGGACTAAATTTCGGCACCTCAGCGTCTCCAAAAACTATAAAAATGTATTATTATTATTATTATTATTATTATTATTATTATTATTATTAAAAGGGGGAAAAGGAGTAAAAAGGATGACAGAACCCCAGAACATGGGCTCAGGTAACAACAATAAAGCTACAGATTGGACTGTATGCTTTCTCGGTTACCTTCATATACAAGCATTTATGACTCACGTGATTCAAGCGTCAACCATGTTAAGGTCCTTTACCCTGAGGTTCGGATCCGATTCTTGGCTCGCCCGAGAATTATAATTCTGGCCTTAAGGCGCAAGCATACGGAGTGCGCTAAACGTGGTGCGGGCAACTAAATAGCTACCTGGTAAGAGAAGCAGAGGATTCGATTAAGAAAGATAAGTAATACGCATGAGAAATTTGTCAATTTTGTACATTATAGTCCTAAGGTATAATTCACAAATCACACGAATGGAAATTTTTATAAACATCAAGCGATGGACAAGACCCATTTCACGAAGTCATCATCATCATCATCATCTGTTTACCCTCCAGGTTCGGTTTTTCCCTCGGAAACAGCGAGGGATCCCACCTCTACCGCCTCAAGGGCAGTGTCCTGGAGCTTCAGACTCTTGGTCGGGGGATACAACTGGGGAGTATGACGAGCACCTCGCCCAGGCGGCCGCACCTGCTATGCTGAACAGGGGCCTTGTGGAGGGATGGGAAGATTGGAAGGGATAGGCAAGGAAGAGGGAAGGAAGCGGCCGTGGCCTTAAGGTAGGTACCATCCCGGCATTCGCCTGGAGGAGAAGTGGGAAACCACGGAAAACCACTTCCAGGATGGCTGAGGTGGGAATCGAACCCACCTCTACTCAGTTGACCTTCCGAGGCTGAGTGGACCCCGTTCCAGCCCTCGTACCACTTTTCAAATTTCGTGGCAGAGCCGGGAATCGAACCCGGGCCTCCGGGGGTGGCAGCTAATCACGCCATTTCACGAAGTAATGCGAAAAATAGTTTCCTTTTTTGCGATAGCGTAATAAATCAATGCGAAAATATCACGCCTCTCTCAATAAGTAACGTGAAGCATCCTTTACATGTGGTATGGTAATAAATCAGTTTAGTACAGCAAGAACTGTTGATTGCCGTTTGCTTAGTGGTTGTGGTCTGACATACTGAACTACCCCACCACTTGTTCTCGTCGCTCGCCGCAGTGCTATTTCTGTCGGGACGTCTCAGTCAGCGCCGCTTGAGTCAGCGTTCCTATTCTTATTTTAGACGTTGGCACCGTCTGCACTGCCGGAACTGCTTGCGCCACTACTCACCCCCGGAATATTGAAGAAGCGCCTTTCGCTATTTCGAGACAACCTTGAAGATCACACCTCGCCAACAGTTACACTGTTTGGGAATGTTTAACCCACCAATGAAAAATAGACACTATCCTCTAGGCACGGTCTCACAAATACATTACTCACCACTTAACACTAACAACCAGTTAAAGAACAGATGCTCATGAATAAGGGCCTAATTCTTATGACAAATTATTCTTTTAAATTAGCACTGCGCACGATGAAGTTAATTTAAACACGTTTCTGCCTTTCGCTATACATTCGGTTCCAATTCTGTATGGCGATGGACAGGCTGTATACCGAGCCGGTACAGGTGGTTCACCTGGAAGGACGTGGGTTCGATTCCACGGCAAAAATCAGATTCTTCTTCTGGAGTGGCAAAGGGTCCTCAGGTTCACTCAGCTAAGATGGGTACACACTCATATTTTATGCTCAAGGTTGCAGGATCAAATCCTGGCGCAGCCGATTTAAAGGGCCTTAAACGCGAGAGATGTGCAACAGTAGATTGTTCTCAAGGTACCGAGTATATTTTAAGACAGTCTTGTGTTAGCCAGAGAAAAGCGCTATTATGTTATATTTTAAAGACATTGCTTTATTGCTGTAAGTTAAGCCAACTTGGTAAGTAACACGAAAGGCTTCGAGTCCCGTTGGTGGAAAACATTCACAGAATGTTCGCCGCCAGGGTAGAAAGAGTGATGGTATACAACTTATAATCTCCAGGCTACGTGGCAAAAGCCTTTACGCAGCGTTCATATGGAGTGAGTGTCTGGCGAGATTGTGATTCGTCCGTCGGATGGGGGCATTAATCCTTGAGCAGACCCTATGATGTTACTCGACAGGAGTAGTCTGTGTGACGACATAGAGTTTCACCCTCTCCACACATCGTCATCATCAACAACTCCTCAAGCGCAGGTCACTCATGGGCGCCAACAAGAAGGATCTGCACCATGCGAGCCTAACACATCCACGGAAATTAAACGACATACGCTACTTAGCAATAAATAAACTGCTATAAGCTGAGATTACGACCAGGACATTCTCAAACTGTAACGTATCTGTTAACATTATTATTATTATTATTATCATTATTATTATTATTATTATTCCGATATACCGTTTCACTCTACTAGAATGGTAGAGCAGAGTGGGGCAGCCTCTACTGTGCTATCTACGGGCGAGTTTCAATTAATTTTGTCAAATAATAAACTCCGAATGTGTCATCAGAGGTCTTTTGCATGCCGATATCGTACGATGTTAAGATTTTTTTTTTGCCTTCCAAAAGTCCGACTACTTCTGCTCGGTTTGAACTCGTGATCACCGGATTGGGAGGCCGACGCTATCATAGAACCAAATAGGGAGACTGAATACAATGAACACTACATGTGCTAAACTACCAAGGATGTTCCTGTCCGGCTCCATGGTTAAATGGTTAGCATGCTGGCCTTTGGCCACAGGGGTCGCGGGTTCGATTCCCGACAGGGACGGGAATTTTAACCATCATTGGTTAATTTCGCTGGCACGGGGGCTGGATGTATGTGTCGTCTTCATTACCATTTCATTCTCATCACGACGCGCAGGTCGCCGATATTGTCCTCGGACACTCCCGGCACTAAAAGTCATAAAAAGCAAAGTAAAGTCAAGTCGTCTCCGTACAGGCCATGAAGGCCCTGGGAGGGGTGGAAGGTAAAGGATTCCACTATCCGTAACCTCGGCACTTGATGGAGTAGAGTGGTTAGCTCTTCGCCCGGCCATCTTTGCCCCCAGGAATTAACCTGGTACTCATGTTTGGTGCAGGCTGAGTGAACCTTAGGGCCATATGCACCTCCGGATGTGGAAATTTCATTTCTTAAATTTTTACAACTTCCTGATGGGGATTCGAACCCACGTCCTTCCGGGCGAACTGAGCACGCCTTTACCGCCTCGGCCAGGCAGCCCCTATTAAAAGTCATACGACATTTCATTTCAAGGATGTTCCTGAAGAGATTTGAGATTTAGTGCCTACCAGCATTCTAGAGAGTGTCATTAAAAGAGTAAATAAACAATATACAGTATTTAAATAACAAAAACATTAAGCAAATTATTTGATAATTGAACAATCCGGCTCCATGAGTGAATGGTCAGCGCCTTCGGTTTCCGGGATCTCGAGTTCGATTCCCGGTCGTGTAAAGAGATATAAATCTTGGACGGTTGATTCCTTTGGCTTAGGGACTAGCTGTATGTGCTGTTTCCAGCTCCTGAAATTCTCACATTACATATAACACTATCCTCCTCTACAATAACACACAGTATCTCATACACGGTAGATAGTACCCACTTCGTCGGAGGGTCTGCCCTACAAGGGCTGCACCAAGCTAGCATGAGTCATTTGGATGCACTATATATAAAAATTAAATAAATAAATAAACTTAATTATTAAACATAACGAAATTAATAACATAGAAACATAAATGAAATATTAGATACATTAAAATAATAAGGAAAATAACAAATGAACAAAATAAGTGAATACGTTAAAATGAATAAATTATTAAATTAAATAAATTACATTCTGACTCTCTCTATAGAAGTTTAGAACTGTTGAGTAGAATAAATTATTTTCGTTTCCAGTCTGCTTTTTTATATGGTTGCCTGCGAAACGTAACTTGCAAGTCCAAGGTGAGCCAATATACACTGGAATATATTTACAATTCTGACAAGAGGAATGAACTCCTAATTAAATGGGACAGCCAGTTAACAAGTAAACATTTTTTAAATCACTTAAGGAAGCAGGGTGTAAAATTCTCCTCAGTGAATCAGAACACGAAGAAGAAATATTGTATGTACGAAACGCTAGCAATTAGTAACCGCAGGATAAGACGGCTAAAAACTTGATTGATGGTTCCTGAAGTTAACATACACATTCATAAATCTTCATTATAGATTGTTACGCCTTGTACCATTCAGTCTTCAACTGTCTGTGAATGAACTAAGCACCACCATAACTCGTTATTTACAACTAACATTGCGGCCTGTTCTACTTCTACCCCGAACCCTTGAATTTCTCCTTCTGCTCCACTTACCCTCCATGATCGAATTCTTTATTATTCTAAGTAATGTATTCTCCTCCATTTGTCTCACTAAACTAAGCCAGTTCATCCGCACAGATTCACCCACGAACTCATTCCTAACTTATCCAGCGAGTTGGCTGTGCCGTTGCTGTGAGCTTGCATTTAGAAGATGGTGGGTTTGAACCCGACTGTCAGCAACCCTGAAGATGGTTTTCCTTGGTTTCCTATTTTCACACCAGGTAAATGCTGGGACTGTGTTTAAATTAAGGCCCAAGTCACTTTCTTCCTAATCCTATCCCACTGTTGCCATAAACCTTGTCTGGGTCGGTGGATGTAAAACCAATAGAGAAGGAAAATCCTACATTAGTCCTTATCTCTTGAATGCGAATACCCCCCTCCTCCCATTGTCTTCATACGTTAGTCGCGGAAGTCATTCTCCTTACTTCTGTGCCTGTTACCTTCACTTTTGGATTCCGTAGTGTAACGGTTAGTGTTCGGAGGTCTGGGTTCGATCCCTGGACGGGAGGGCTGGCAAGTGGTTAAATAGTATGATTTGTTCTGGGTAATTTCCGGCAAAAATGGTGTTTGTTGCAAAATTTGGGCTGGGAGTAAGAAGACGAGCTGCTCGACTGAGTGGTACGTTCCGAGCTGTCAGTGGAGAGATGGCGTCGAATGACATTAGTAGAATAATAACGCTATAGATTTTCCGTCCCATTCACTACTTTTATGGTTTTCGGAGACGTCGAGGTGCATACATTTTGTTCCGCGGGAGTTCTTTTACGTGACAATAAATCTACAGACCGGAGGCTGACGTAATTGAGCACGTCCAAGTATCACCGGCCTGAGCCAGGATTGAACCTGCCGACTTGGGCTCAGAAAGCTAGCGCCTTAACCGTCTGAGCTACTCAGCCCGGCTGCAACTTCTGCCCTAAATTCGTGAATTTCCTCATTTTTATCCCCGTTCCCCCAAATCAAAATGGCGGCACAATCTGCCAGACGAGCTAGAAAATTGAAATTTGGCGAAATTATAGCTTTTAGCCTGTAACCGACGGAAAAATTCCGAGATGTTCAAATTTTTCACTTTTCACCCACAAAAATATCGAAATATGGAGGCAATTTTAATGACTGTGCAGATATTCCTTTTGAGCTATTTGTTGGCTAAACGGTAAGTCGTATCACAAAACGGATGAGACAATCTCGGTTCAATTTGGAGTGATCTACATCTTTGGTCCTATGACATTTTGTCGTATCTCTCTCCCTTATACGTTAGATTTGGCTGTATTTCTGGACTGTTTATAAATTTGGTTATTTTTACACTATATTTCTTTGTTTGATACACTTATACGAAAGACAGAGTCATCAACGCCAAGGGTTCAGAATTTTGTTCTGCACGAGTTCTTTTACGTGCCAGTAAATCCTGAAACCCCAAAATGAGGAAACCCTTAACGGTATTGATCAACACGCTGATAGGACTGCGGAATCCCGAATGAAACATTATGAGTTCAATTTAATGTTATCAAATAGCTATATTTACACAAGACACAAACGAAAAAAATATTACAGGCGTCGCACATAGAGCCCCTCTCTCATGGGCATTTCTCACTGAACTCGATCTTTATAACAGTTTCTTTTGGTGACATAAATATTTAAAAAGTGGATTGTGTGATTCCCGCTGTACTCTTCCAGGATTAAAGCTTGGATATTTTTTTCTCGGAGTTTATCCGTAAATGTATATTTCCTCTTCGGCATGATAAAAATCATCTTACCGGGCGAGTTGGCCGCGCGGTTAGGGGCGCGCAGCTGTGAGCTCGCATCCGGGAGATAGTGGGTTCGAACCCCACTGTCGGCAGCCCTGAAGATGGTTTTCCGTGGTTTCCCATTTTCACACCAGGAAAATGCTGCGGCTGTACCTTAATTAAGGCCACGGCCGCTTCTTTCCCATTCCTAGGCCTTTCCTGTCCCATCGTCGCCATAAGACCTATCTGTGTCGGTGTGACGTAAAGCAAATAGCAAATAAAAAACATCTTAAACAAAAACGAAAGGGAAGGCATGCTGAAAGCGCACTGTTCAGCAATAAAAAATCTTAACTTACAAAATAAAACAATGTTTCTGTGCCGAAAATTTTGAAAATCAAGAAACTGTTGTTTAAACTTATCTAATGAGATGATGCATTGGTTGAGGAATGTGTATTTTAATGAAGATACAACTGAATGAACACACTAGTTCGCTCGAGTCTACACGTGTATCGTTCAAACTGCTAAGTGAAAACTGGAAGGAAGGAGAACTATCGCAGCTATCTCTAACCCAGCTTAAAAAGATCGATACATCGATTGTAAGGAATGCAAATAACAAACAGTGTAATTCAATAAGTAATATAAAAAATACATAACTTGTTGACGATACCAGATGAAAACAAAAATCAAATGACCTTACTTTCCAAAGAAAGAAAAAATGCTGACATTAGCAGAAGTCGTAAAAATGTACGCGGACGTTACATTAAACTTCGAAAATACGGACATGTCCGCAGTACCGGCGATTGGGGGGGGGGGTGGCAAAAGCGTGCAGAAAACAAGTAGTACCCGGGTTTGTGTGATATAGCGGGCGGTGTATATACAGGGTTATTCATCTAACATGTTACACGCAAATAACTTCTAAACCATTAAAGATATCAGCATTCTGTTTCCACATTCATAAATGGTACGCAGGGTCTTGTAAAATAACATGCTACTTAGTCTCATGGGATGATTAACAACCGATATATTGATATTAACTCCATAAATGGAACGGCACAAATTTATACATATGATTTAAAAGTTCGTCTGCGTACAAGTTCAAATATGTAAGTGTTTTCAAAATCGGACAATTACTTTTCGAGGTATAAATAAGAACAGCATGAGCGGTTTTGCATGCCGCATCTGACGGCGTGAAGTCGGGCAAGGACATATTGAGGCGCTGCTGCTTCCTGGCCTTGATTCCAGCCACAGAACGGATAGCAGGCATGTACTGTAAACATAATGTGATGTACCGTAACATACCCTGGGTGTGCAACGCTATTGTATGACTGGCGAACACACAACGGGGAAGGGAGATTAAAGTTGTATTGTTTTGTTTTGACATGTAATAGGCTGCGCTCAGTTTAGAGTTTTTTTCTGACGGATGGGAATGGGAAGGATTTGGAAAGAAAGTCGGCCGTAGCCTATCACAAAGGTACCTATCCGGTATTTGCCTGGTGTTTAACATGGGACACCATGAAAATCAATGTCAGGTTGGGCGAGGCAGGACTCGAACCTACGCTCTCCCGAATGCACGCTACTACAGTCGCGCTGGAGCCCTGTGGAGATTAATGTGTGTAAAATAAAACATAAATAATAGTGTTGCTGCCATCTCACTACGATCAGCTCTGAACATTTTCTTTCCTAGAAGGAGCTCTTATGGTGTTTTGTGTTATGTTTATTTCTCAACTCATAGAGTAGTATGAACTGTACACTAAAAGCTGTGACAATTATAGCTTTCGTTATGTTCCTTTCAAGGCAAAGTACTTCTTTTATTCGTTTTAAACACATCAACCCTTTCTGCCGTGTCATGTGTTCGCCTGTCATACACACTTTGCAAACCCATCACATGTGTACGAGGTGCTTACATGCCTGGTACCCATTCTGTGGCTGAACTCACTCCCAGGAAACTGCTTGCGCCTCAATATGCCCTTGCCCGACTTCACGCCGTCTGATGCGGCATGCAAAACAGCGCATGCTGTTCTTACTTATATCTCAAAACGTAATTGTTCGATTTTGAAAATACTTACATATTTGAACTTGTACGCAGATGAACTTTTAAATCATCTGTATAAATTTGTGCCATTCCATTTAAAAATATGGAGTTAGTATCAATATCTCGGTTGTTAATCACCCCATGAGACTACGTAGCACGTTATTTTACAAGACCCTGGGTACCATTTACGAATATGAAAACAGAATGCTGATATCTTTAATGGTTTAGAAGTTATTTGCGTGAAACATGGTAGGTGAATAACCCTGTATATCAAGACTGAAAGAAGTGAGCTACAAAATGGTCTCTGAGCAAATTTCGACAGAGAGGTAAAGGCTGACAGTCATCAACTTACGTGTAATAATAACAAAAATAGTTTTTAAGATTCTGATTCAACACTATACAATAAAACTTTCAGCACCGAGCTCGATAGCTGCAGTCGCTCAAATAATGCGACCAGTATCCAGTATTCGGGAGATAGTATGTTCGAACCCCACTGTCGGCAGCCATGAAAATGGTTTTCCGTGGTTTCCCATTTTGACACAGGCAAATGCTGTCCCATCGTCGCCATAAGACCTATCTGTGTCGGTGCGACGTAAAGCAACTAGCAAAAAAAAAACAAAAAAAAAACTGTCAGCAAAGGAACAATATTACACACGCATTACAATTAAATAGAAGTACGGTGCGAATATACAATTAAAATCATTTATAGCCGCGTCGAACGACATTTTTTGTATATTTTCGCTAGTAATTTTGCTAATATTTAAATAAAATAAAGGACAAAATTTGCTTGTAAAAATTATTTATAATCATTCCTCTAATTTCTAGTTTCAGTCGGATAAAACGGCACAAAAACGTGGGGGGCATTATCACACCCCCCCCCCCCCCGCCCAAAGAAAGAGTTGTGATTTGCTGAGCGTGTAGTACCGACCTCCACCCCGTCAACGTCTCGTGTTCAGACGTGCAAGGTTGTGCATCACATACGACAACAGTGTGAAGATCTGAACTTCTGAATAAACGACTAAAGCTGGATTCTGTTCACTTAGTTTATTGAACACATTCACGATGCACTGCCTATGGTCACTTCTGAGCGGGTTTCCTCTTTTGTGATTCACTACACGCGATGGTCCTAACTTTTTCTCCATTTCTCTCACTATGGATACTGACACTGACTGTTGCTGCAAGATGCAACACCTTACCTCCACGCTGTACAGCTTGGGACTTTCCCTCACTACGAGAAGACTTCCTGTATTACACCACGCCTTGTGCCCTCATTTCTCGTTATTTAATCACTATTTTATTAAAACAAAACCGTGTATATACCGGTGTATATGATAACAATATTTTAATTTTATTACGTACCGTAACCTTCCAAACTCTCTAAATGGAATTAACTAAAATAAAATAAAATTAAATTAAATTAATGCCACGTACTACTTTCGTTCGAGCTCACGTACAGTCAAGCGAGTGCTTCTCCAATCAACTACGTCTATGTCCACGTGCAAAGGCAACGTGCTCCGCTTATTTGTTTACATCAGGATTAAACTTTCGTGAAAAGCAGTATAGAAGATATCGAAGCTCACAGAACGCTCTGGCCAGAGAGACGGCGTTACCTTCTAGTTGGAGGGGAATGAAAACCTTCCCTAGGTCACAGAACGCACCCGTTCAACAGATGATGAAAGATAAGAAAGCAGAATGACACGGTACAATTCTTTCCATGCTGTTTAAAACACAACTTAAAACACCATCAGTTTCAACGCTACGACAGGATTATGAATCATGTCTCTAAATCTAGCCACGAATTAGCTGCTGTTCGCTATAAATTCACCTTAAAATGAAGTACGTGTCCGTTCACATCTCCGCCCAGTGAGAAGGAGCAGGAGGAGGGGGCGTGTCGTAAAGGAACATTAATCTTTTCCACTAATTAAGTCACTCAACTATTTCTGGACCTCAAGACGCTCATTAACTAATACCTGCGACGTTGAAATACGCACGCATGAACTGACATGTGTATGTGAGTATAAAGCACGTTACCGCTCTACAATCATTTGTTTTCAATGACAGTTTGTCACTGTACCAACATCAATGACTGATTGGTTAGTGAAAATATAACCAACAATCGAAGTTCGCTATCAGCGAAGGCAATTGATGAATACCGTTTTTATACTTCAGGGTTTAGCCGGTAAAATTCAATGTCTAAACCAGGGCCTCTCAAACGCTCAAAATCCCACGCGTGCATATCGAGGCGCGGAGACTCCGTGCACTGTGCATCGTTCCGAATTCGGCTGAACTCGGCTTGACTCGGATGGTGTAGTGAGCTGAGAGCGACGAAGCGTTCGGTGATAGACGGCTTGTTTATCAGTGAAAGAGACAAGCGCAGGACAACAACATAATAATGGAGCAACATGTTTCAAAGAAAGTAAAGACTTCCGAAAGTCCATTTCAATCGAACTGGGAACTTTCGTATTTCTTTGTCAGTCGTGACGTTAAAGCCAAATGCTTAATCCGTGGGACAATAATTATGTGATAAGTTAATCAAAAAGATTTTCCAATACAAAGGCTTAGCTCAAATTCTACGAGAATTTGTCGAAGGAAGATTTTCCTAAGCTGCATCGAGAAGCAGCTAAGATTATTTCTATATTTGGTTCCACATGCATATGTGAAAGGTATTTTTTCCTGCTTTGACTTGTACGAAAACTAGATTGCGGGCGAGTAGGCCTATTTCTGATTGTAATTTAAAGAAGGCTCTCAAATTGCTGTCAGCCAGTCCCTTGTTCCAGGCATAACTGGTATCATTGCAAAGACAAAGGGAAACAAGAGCTAGAGAAGATAAATTGTCTGCTCAAACCAAATTGAAAGAAGAATGTTTTAACACCGGTAACGTTGTCCCATACAACAGTGTCCCTGCTTACCGCACATAAACATTTCGCAGTGAGGGGAGGATCAGCGGTGAAGGCGGAGAAGGCGAAGACAGGCCGAACGGGTGAGACAAGTGTAGGGGAAGTGGAGTGGGGAATTGTACTCTGGTCAACCTAGTGAAGTCGTCTCCTGCACCTTGCGCCCGTGCACTGCACGGCGCATGCACTCTGAGAGGCCCTAGTCTAAACGTTCAAATTTCGTCATCACAGAACGTAAAGTTTCCCCCCTATAAGAGTTGAATGAAACATTAACCAGGCTATGGTTTTCAATGGAGAAAAAAAGGTGGGGCTGGAAGAGGCAAATCCAACTTTGTACAAGCCATGAAAGCTAGTGAAGGAGTGGAAGACACACGCTTCCACTATACTGTAAATAACCTTGGCTTTTAGAGAGATATACAACAGGTTTCGCTCCCAAGAATTAGTCCGATACTCATTTCCAGTGCAGACTAAATAATAATAATAATAATAATAATAATAATAATAATAATAATAATAATAATAATAATAATAATACATGCATACATAAGAGTGACCGCCAAACAAGAGTTTACAGCACACCCGAGGGACGAGCAAGGAGCTATCTAGCTATCTGGCAGGAGGTAACAGCTTCTTTGTCCCATCCTTTGTCCTGTTAGGCTCGGTCGTTAGTAGTGTTCTATACTTGTGGTACACACGTGATTTACTTGACGTGCTCAGTGATTGTGATTATAAACTGCACATATTATATTTAGGCAGGCTAATGCATTGAGCAATGAGTGTTCATTGTTGAAAATCGTATGATAGTGCGTGCGGAAGTAGTACAAATGGCTTCCGGAAAGTTCTGTACCATCAAAACCAGATATCCATACTTTGCTTGAAAAGTGGCGCACAGAAAACGTGAAATAATAGAAGAAGTATTACGATGCGTGTCACAAAATCCCTCCGAAGATGCCAGGCCTGCATAAACGAAAATGGAAATGATTCTCAGCAGGTGCTATGACATAAAGGTACGAGAAGGAAAACATTGCCTGATTTTCGTTTCTTTCCTGTCCACGCATTTCGTAATTTTTTTAAAGGCAATGTTTAACACGTCCCGAGTCCTCCCAGCTTTCATTCCCTTACAGCAAAGTCAGCCAGTTCAACTACGATCTTTGTAGGTAAAGAAGAAATGAATGGCATTCCTTGCACACATTAGGCCAACTTTACTGTACGGGATTCGGAAACTGATTAGTTCCTCTTATGTTATGAGCACTGGACATAACCTTCCCTCGTATAAATAACATGAGATTCTGATTATTATCCTCTCATTAACACTGTTACTTAGCAGTAGTCTAATGGAGAGCGGTGCAGGTACCGGTTGAACAATATTTACCCTCCGCTGTCCTCAAGAATTGCTCACGCTGGAACCTCCGCTGATTTGGCAATTTTCTCACTTCACTTAGCTGGTGTTTCCTGTATTCCAGGAACAATTAATTTTATTACAACTACTTTTTGCTGAAGAGAATAGCGGCTGTCTGCAGCAGGAAGTAGCGGAAGGGTTTGATGGAATAGGCCTACACAGGAAAGGGTTAGGAGCGGGAAGGAAGCGGGCGTGGCCTTAATTACGGTACGGCCTCAAGCATTCCCCTAGTATGAAAATGGGAAACCGCGAAAAACCATCTTCAAGGCTCCCGACAATGGGGATCAAACCCAATATCTCCCGAATGCAAACTCACAGTTGCGCGCCCTTAACCGCATGGCCAACTCAGTCGGTAAATACATACATACATACATACATACATGGTATTGGCTTTATGTTCCACTAACAATACTTTTTACTGTTTTCGGAAACGCCTAAGTGCCGGAAATTTTTCCCGCAGGAGTTCATTAACCTGTCAGTAAATTTACCAACAGGAGGCTGATGTATTTGAGCACCTTCAAATGCCACCAGACTGTGCCGGAATCGAACCCGCCAACTTGAGCTCACAAGACCAGCGCTCTACCATCTGAGCAACCCAGCCAAATAAATAAATAAATAAATAAATAAATAAATAAATAAATAAATAAATAAATAAATAAATAAATAAATAAATAAATAAATAAATGAAATTGCTGACCCTAATAACTTTGGAAGAATGCTAGGAAGAAGATAAGTTCTTAAGACTCACCTAGATGTTAGGCTCTCCCAGAACTGAAGTTTGGAAATTAATTTTCTCTTCTTTCCCGGAGAGTAATGTGTAGTAGATCCTTGATTTTCTGGTAACTTATAAAACCGAACCTGCTCTATCCAGGACAGAAGCTTGTAACTTGCACGGTATTACGACCAGGTGAAAACCACAAGAGTTATGAGAGGTCCAGTACCTGTTGGTGACAAGTGACTTGTGTACCGGACTGATAATTGGAGATGACACACACACAGGCCCCCTCTGCACTTATTTACTTGTCACTTCTGTTCACCTGTTGGCAGGCATTCAAACGTCAATAACTTGTCTTCGTGCGGACTGAAATGAGCCTCGTCAAGTGTGGAGCAAAGAAAATGAAGGAGTTACTTAACCACATCACTTACAACTTCTAAAAAGTTCGAACGTAACAGTTCAACTAGTATTATGCACTACCTCGCGTATTCACAGCTGCGAGGGAATGTGTACGATCAGACTCATAGGTGATACACGAGCTCTCTGGCAAGGATATTAAAAAAAAGTCACGTAAAAGCTTCTTTCCTGCGTTTCTATTTACAGCAAATACATTTTTGCTTGCTATTTGCAGTAGCGGCGATAGGGAATTAGAAGTGGGGGGGGGGAATTAAAGACAAAAAAGATAAGTAACCGGGTTCTAGGGAATATATTGGAGTGATAGACAACAACATTTTAATAAGTTAATGTTATTTGCTTTACGTCCCACTAACTACTTTTTCGGTCTTCGGAGACGCCGAGGTGCCGGAATTTAGTCCCGCGGAAGTTCTTTTACGTGCCAGTAAATCTACCGACACGAGGTTGACGTATCTGAGCACCTTCAAATACCACCGGACTGAGCCAGGATCGAACCTGCCACGTTGGGGTCAAAAGGCCAGCGCCTTAACCGTCTGAGCCACTCAGCCCGGCAAACAACATTTTTAAAAAAAGCTACAATGTGGTAAGCTTTTGATGATCTCTGAGCGAAATTCGACAGAGAAGTACAGGCTGATACTTGACTAACTTAACTGTGGTAATAATAGCTTTTATTTTATTTTGATTCATTACTAAATAATAAACTTTCACCAAAGGAACAATTGGTCACGTAGTACAATTAAATAGATCGAGCGAGTTGGCCGTACGGTTACGGACACGCAGCTGTGAGCATGCATTCGGGAGACAGAGGGCTCGAACTCTACTGTCGGTAGTCCTGAAGTTGGTTTTCAGGGGTTTCCCATTTTCATACCAGGCAAATATCGGGACCTATCTGTGGCGGTGCAACGTAGCCTAAAGTCATTTGTAAAAAAAGAGAAAACACCTTTCCGCTTAGTCAAGCTGTTCGTCTCCTGACTTCCCAACCCAAAGTGAGCAACATTTTCCTAACACTACCTTTTTTTGTTGTTGTCGGAAATCACCGAAAACAAATGGAACTGCTTTCCAATGAATCCTTTCCAGTTCTCGGATCAAGTAATCCTGGTGTGGGTCTCATACACTAGAACCATACTCTAACTGGAGTCTTACCTTGACACCCTTACTACACTCCATAAACAGCCTCATGATTATATGAAGAGATCTGTAACCTTTATTTAGACTACAATCCCCTTTAAGTGATTACCCCAATTGAGTTCTTTCTTATATTAACATCTAGGTACTTACAGTCATGAAATGGCGTATGGCTTTTAGTGCCGGGAAATCCCAGGACGGGTTCGGCTCGCCAGGTGCAGGTCTTTTGATTTGACTCTCGTAGGCGACCTGCGCGTCGTGATGCGGATGAAATGATGATGAAGACAACACATACACCCAGTCCCCGTGTCAGGAAAATTAACCAATGATGGTTAAAATTCCCGACCCTGCCGGGAATCGAACCCGGGGACCCCTGTGACCAAAGGCCAGCACGCTAACCATTTAGCCATGGAGCCGGACAGGTACTTACAGTGATCGCCATGAATTACTGTCATTCCATCACCTGCGTTCTCTGAAAATGGGAAACCATGGAAAACCTTATTCAGGGCCGCCGAAAGTGGGGTTCAAAGTCAATATCAGCCGAATTCAAGTTCACACTTTCGTGACGCAAACCGCGTAGCCAACTCTCTCGGTAAAGTCCCTTTGTAGCCTGTCTCTAGAATATATCCACGGTATACTGTGTTCGTTGTAGGAGGCGACTGAAAGGGAATCCCTCAGGGATTCAATACCGCGAAATGCGGTTTCCTTTTCGCGAAATTGTACGTAAGTTTATGAGAAAAATAACCATGCCTTTACATTCCTCCGTCTTAATTGGAGACACTGATCAGGTCGTAAACGTTCTGGATTAAGATTTTCCAGTGGCTGCATAGCCGAGACGGTAAAGGCGTGCTCAGTTCATCCGGAAAGACATTGGTTCGAAACCCCGTCAGGGAGTCGTACAATTTAAGAAGCTAGATTTCCACTTCTGGAAAGGTACATGCCCCCGAGGTTTAGGCTACTCAATCTACACCAAAAGTGAGTACCAGATTAATTTTTGGGGGCAAAGATGGCCAGGCGTAGAGCTAACCACTTTACCCCACCAAGTGCCGACGTTACGGATACTGGAAGCTTTTACCTTCCACTCCTCCAAGGGCCTTCATGACCTGTACGGAGATGACTGCTTTTTTTTGCTATAGGCCTAAGATTTCCCATGGTCCGCACACTGTAAACTCCGCTACACAACGTCTTGGAAATGCATGCCAATCCAACTGGTGAGCCCAAATGGCATGTTCCGTGCTGCACACTCACATGATCTAATTACCCAAAAGCTTGGTACTATTATTGTGAGGATTGTTTCGTGGGATTATTAATACAATGCATTTTAATTACATGTTTTCAGTTCCAGAATTTGCAATCTATTTTGCTTTCTTCTCAACTGCCAGAGTGATGTCAGTTTTAAAATTCATATATGCCACTTCTTTGAACTGGTATGCGTATCGAAACGACGACAGCAGCGGGAGCATAATTTCAAGGCGCTAAACGCATGCAGAATAGGGAACCGGTTTGTGAAGCCGAATATAACAAGAATAGGTCACTGTATTCAATTCAACTCTGACCAAACCTGTCTTTAAAAATACCAACGTTATGCTATGTTAAATACCAGACACATAATGCATATGTTGAAAGCTGCAGAACAACACTGGGAAAGTAAACATAATCTGCATTGTATATTGGGGTATATTGAAAATAAATACTACATCACGATATAATCAACTTTTAAGATTTATATCAGTTAAATAATAAAATATGTATTCCCTTGGCTATATCGTTGTTGTAGAGAAAATCAATTATGCAAACGAGACATGGTCTCTCTCCTTTACAGCGAGTCTACATGAGAGAAAAATAGTTTAACTTATTGGATATTGGATACAATTTACATATAAAATGTGTGGAATAAATTACGTTCTAATGAGATGTATCTAAAGAAGAAATCGGAGTGGATCATAAGAGGAAGTATTGCATAAAGGTTATTACTCAGAAATAAAGCGCAAGAACGCGACTTAGCAAACTGATCTGCGATAGGTTTGTATCTCAGGTCGGTAGAAATTAAGCTACTTATGTAGAGTTGTTGGTAAATGTACATGTTATTTACGAGAAAAAGCAAAACACAAACTGGGCGAGTGCCATAGTTCAGCTTCCTTTTAACTGGATTAAAAGTTGATTAGCCGGACCGAGTGGCTCAGACGGTTGAGGCGCTGGCCTTCTGATCGCAACTTGGCAGGTTCGATCCAGGCTCAGTCCGGTGGTATTTAAAAAAAGTGCTGAAATACGTCAGCCTCGTGGCGGTATAGTTACTGGCACGTAAAATAACTCCTGTGGGACTAAATTCCGGCACTTCGGCCTCTCCGAAAACCGTACAAGTAGTTAGTGTGACGTAAAGCAAATAACATTAAAAAGTTACAAAGGTTATGTTACACTCTTAACAAAAAAGATAAATAGATTGCTATGGTAAATACTACTACTACTACTACTACTACTTTTCACGGTTTTCTGAGACACCGAGGTGCCGGAATTTTGTCTCGCAGGAGAACTTATACGTGCCAGTAAATCTACCGACAGGAGGCTGACGTATTTGAGCACTTTCAAACACCACCGCACTAAACCAGGATCGAACCTGCCAAGTTGGGGACCGAAGGCTAGCGCCTCAACCGCCTGAGCCACTCAGAACGGCCTATGGTAAGTACTGTTCACATAAGAACAACAAAAGCAGTATTCGTGTAAGGTGAATGATTAATGTCTAAAGAGGCAAGGCAGAGCTGGGAGAACCGAGAAAGAAACTAACGCAGGAAAAAGAAATACAGAGGAAACGCAGATCTGTGCACGGTAGCACTTACAGGAGGCAGTGGCGCCGATTAGGGCTGGTGAGTGGGGGGAGGGGGCAGTCGGCATCCCCCCCCCCCCCACTTTTGTGGAGAAAAACATAACATTTTTATTCCATTGTAACCACAGACTACTATGAATTATATAAATTATTTTAAAAAAAGCCATTTGTGTAAACGCTGTTGTCTTATCAGCTAATTCTTTCCGTTAATTTATTTAATGTCCGCCTCTGTGGTGTAGTGGTTAGTGTGATTAGCTGCCACCCCCGGAGGTCCGGGTTCGATTCCCGGCTCTGCCACGAAATTTGAAAAGTAGTACGAGGGCTGGAACGGGGTCCACTCAGCCTCGGGAGGTCAACTGAGTAGAGGTGGGTTAGATTCCCATCTCAGCCATCCTGGAAGTGGTTTTCCGTGGTTTCCCACTTCTCCTCCAGGCGAATGCCGGGATGGTACCTCACTTAAGGCCACGGCCGCTTCCTTCCCTCTTCCTTGCCTATCCCTTCCAATCTTCCCATCCCTCCACAAGGCCCCTGTTCAGCATAGCAGGTGAGGCCGCCTGGGCGAGGTACTGGTCATACTCCCCAGTTGTATCCCCCGACCAAGAGTCTGAAGCTCCAGGACACTGCCCTGGCGGTAGAGGTGGGATCCCTCGCTAAGTCCGGGGGAAAAACCGAACCTGGAGGGTAAACAGATGATGATGATGATGATAATTTATTTAATTATTAAGGAAAATAATTAGCGGAAATACGCACAAATGAAATAAAATGAATTGGCGTATGGCTTTTAGTGCCGGGAGTGTCCGAGGACATGTTCGGCTCGCCAGGTGCAGGTCTTTCGATTTGACACCCTTAGTTGACCTGTGCGTCATGATGAGGATGAAATGATGATTAAGACTATACATACACCCAGTCCCCGTACCAAAGAAATTAACAAATGATGATTAAAATTCCCGCCCCTGCCGGGAATCAAACCCGGGACCCCGGTGACTAAAGGCCAGCACGCTAACCATTTAGCCATGGAGCTGGACAAGCACAAAATGTCAGATTCAGCGAGCAGGCTAGCAATGAAGCTTGTACGGAATGCTCCCGTTGCCAACTTAACTCCGCTGTGGTGGATGCTGTTCAGTTTCACGAGGATACTTTGCCTTGCTGATCCATGTTGCACTGCCGTAGTCTAACCTGGATAAAAATATGCGCCGTATAAAATCGTAGGAGCTCCGAGCGGTCTGCCCTCCCCAAATAGTGCCGCTAAGAAACTTCAAAATATTACCCCACTTAAAATGGTAGACCGTCAACCTTTACCTCTCTGGAGAAATTCGTTCAGAGAGCATTTAAAAATTTACCATTATATAGCTAGTTTTTTCAATTTTGATGTACACCTCACCCCTGACTCCCGCCGCTATATCACTCAAAACCCAGGTACATTCTGTTGTCTCAATTTTTCTCCCCCACCCCCCACCCCCCGCCCCTCCTGAACCGCCCGCTTCTAATTCCCAATTGCCACTACTGACAGGAGGAACCAGAAAAATCCTTCAAATGTGATCCAGGGTGTCCGGACATTTCGAACCACGGGCATTCCTTACCACTTTTTAAATGACATTTCGTACCACCTAGGTCGTTATCTAACTACGAACGGATTTCCTGTAATCCTCAAATATTTACGCCAGGACAATCCGTACCACTTGATGTCAAATTGGAATTCCATTTCCACGCAGTGGGTGTAATGAGCCTGACAGACACACTTTACAAATCAGAAACAGAAATAATTTACAACATTTGCTGAAGAAAACTTCTACTGTATATTATTTTAATAATTGCCCTTTAAACTATACTTATCACTTCTGTTTACGTAGATATCATAGGATAGTCGATTTTTTGAAGTATAAAGCCTGAAACAATACAATAGAAATATACTGTACATTATGTTCGGACGCAATGTGCCTAACGAGCACAAAGTTGGATAATATGACTATCACTTTAATTATTTATAAACTACTGAATAATTTCAATATCAAGTAAGTAAAACAAAAGATTCTGATGAACTGGCCGATATGGGCTTGAAGGTCACGCGGAAGCAGTAAACTACTGAAAGGTGGAAGTAGCCAGGTCCCCTCGAATGGCGAATACGAGATAAAAATTAACACGTGCACCAATCAGGTCAACTGCACCCGACGGAAGGTTAACATCAGCAGTGGTCACACCGTGCGGAGGCTTCTGCGCCATTAATGGACACTGGATATCATCATCATCATCATCATCATCATCATCATCATCTGTTTACCCTCCAGGGTCGGCTTTTCCCTCGGACACAGAGAGGGATCCCACCTCTACCGCCTCAAGGGCAGTGTCCTGGAGCTTCAGACTCTTGGTCGGGGATACAACTAGGGAGAATGACCAGTACCTCGCCCAGGCGGCCTCACCTGCTATGCTGAACAGGGGCCTTGTGGAGGGATGGGAAGATTGGAAGGGATAGGCAAGGAAGAGGGAAGGAAGCGGCCGTGGCCTTATGTTAGGTACCATCCCGGCATTCGCCTGGAGGAGAAGTGGGAAACCACGGAAAACCACTTCCACGATGGCTCAGGTGGGAATCGAACCCACCTCTACTCAGTTGACCTCCCGAGGCTGAGTGGACCCCGTTCCAGCCCTCGTACCACTTTTCAAATTTCATGGCAGAGCCGGGAATCGAACCCGGGCCTCCGGGGGTGGCAGCTAATCACGCTAACCACTACACCACAGAGGCGGACGACACTGGATATACAAATGAATACAGTACTGTACATTCATTAGGAAATCGTTTTAACTTCGCAATACTTCCATTCTCCTTCAAGTGGCACGGAATGTCCTCTCCTCAATATTTAACTGGCATTTCGCAGATCAGCCAGTCAAGTGGTACGAAATGTCCATGGTTCGAAATGTCCTACAACCGTGATCCAGATGTGAACAATCACGCTTAGCACTAATCGATTACGACTGCAACTTTCAACAGTATTCCGTAGAATGACAGGTTCATGCCTCTCTCACCTTTTATTCAACGAACAAGCACGAATTATTACGAACATGGCGTCACTTTGACGATATGTTAGTACTTGCAGACCGACTGAAGCGTTGTCAATCGGATTTGGTGGGAGTGTCATGTGAAGCAAATGTAGGAGGATACGTTAACCTAGGGGAATAATGGACTTGGTCACTTGAGGGCATGAGATGTAGAGGGAGACAAAAACGATGATTTCTAATGATTGAAAGATAAGAGGTACAGAACTATAGGAGGCCACAGAGCTACTGTAGTAAAAAACAGAGCATTGTGGCAACGTTTAGTTCAGTAAATTCATAGAGGCTTGCAGAGTGAAGGCTGAAAGGCATAACAGTGTATAAGATGAAGATGCATATATGTATGTATGTATGTATGTATGTATGTAGGCCTACGTAGTTCTCGCCTATAAATCTGCCGGAACGAGACTGGTGTATTTGAGCATACTCGAATGGCACTGTACTGCGCTGGGCTCGAACCTGCTAAATTGAATTCAGAAGGTTAGCCCAACTCATCCCGGCAGAAGAAGCTTACGAGTTGTTTTACGTCGCACCGACACTCGGATAGGTCTTTTGGCGACGATGGTGAAGAAAGGGACTATTTTTTTTTTGCTAGGGGCTTTACGTCGCACCGACACAGATAGGTCTTATGGCGACGATGGGACAGGAAAGGCCTAGGAGTTGGAAGGAAGCGGCCGTGGCCTTAATTAAGGTACAGCCCCAGCATTTGCCTGGTGTGAAAATGGGAAACCACGGAAAACCATTTTCAGGGCTGCCGATAGTGGGATTCGAACCTACTATCTCCCGGATGCAAGAGAAAGGGACTAGGAGTGGGATGGAAGCGGCCGTGGCCTTAATTAAGGGAAAATGGGAAACATCGAAAAACCATCTTCAAGGCGGCCGACAGTGGGGTTCGAACTCACTATCTCGCACTTAAGCGACTGCAGCTATCGAGTTCGGTACAAGAAAAGGGAGAAGAAGAAGAAGAAAACATCAAATGGAATTCACTAAATTAAAACGAAACCCGTGAGACTGTTGAAATGTTTAAAATATCAAATACAATGGCATACGAATATAATTACCAGTTATCGGAGATGTGACTTACATTCATGAGTGTCGGTGAGTAGGCCCAAAATGGAATCAGTTGCGCACCAGACACTGGCATTTCACTCGGCTTCTTGTTATTAGGTATATCATCCAGAGGACACAGTATTTACGTCACCAGAAATTACGTCATAACTCGTAAGACACTTCAACTGGCATCTATCGCAAAATTCAGGTAGTTACAAGGAAAATTACGATTAAGCTAACAAAACTCAAAACACTTAGGAGTTTCGTTCGGAATTTCAGGTTACTGATAAAACAACGTGCAAATTCAACGGAGAAAGATATGGAACCTTGTTCACTGTGAGCACCGACCATGAACTGCACCTGGAGTGACTACTAAGAACCTCCTATCTTCGTTTCCATAATACGTGGACTATCTTATCTGCTAAGTGACAACAAGCAAATGACATTTTACTACAGAGTAATGTTGACTTTTCCCAAGAGAGAGAAGCATTCTTTATCTCCTAGGTCGATTTGTATAAAATATCTCACTTCATTTCCACACCGGAGATGCATTTCAAAGGGCTTCAAAAGTTAAGATCTATCACTCAGATAATTGTATCGTCCCTATATATAGTTATGCCGGGCTGAGTGGCTCAGACGGTTGAGGTGCTATACTCGGAGTCACCTCAAATCCTAAGCGGGCCCTTTAGTATTATATGTGTTATAAACGCCGCTTACAATACCCGCCAGGTTCAGGACGAGAACCGAAATTGAGAGGGAGGAATGAGGGCACACGCGGAAGGATATTTTCTTCAGTTTTTCAGGTGATTACCAGTATAACATGAAAGTGGCCTCTTAGGACTTGAGTTGACACCGACTATAGCCTTCTGAACCCAACTTGGCAGGTTCGATCCTGGGTCTATCCGATGGTATTATTTTGAAGGTCCTCAAATACGTCAGCCTCGTGTCGGTAGATTTACTGGCACGTAAAAGAATTCTACGGATCAAAATTCCGGCACCTCAGCGTCTCCGAAAACCGTTAAAAGTAGTTAGTAGGACGTAGAGCCATTATTATTATTATTATTATTATTATTATTATTATTATTATTATTATTATTATTATTATTATTATTATTGTACCGGGCAGTACACCTCCGCTCCGCTAATTCAAACATTGCGCCAGTTGAAACTCCTCTACTGGAGGAAGCCGGAACTTTAACTACAGTGTTAATTCTCAAGTTTCTCAGAAGATGTCCCTACTTGTAAATTTTGAAGTGTTCTGAACTATGTCGTTTTCGATGTATTTTTGTTTTCCCTGTAGCAAGAAGTGTGAACATTCTCTTCTAGATGGCACCTCTTAAGAACTACAATTGTGCACTCTAGTGCGAAGTGTAGGAACCTTTTTTTGAAGAAATTTAGTATTTATAAGTTTGTTCCTTATTAAATTTCTTTCAGTCATTGTTTAGGTTGGCTGTATAACCCTTCTCTTTCCGCCAGTTTTGAATTCGACCAATGAGTAATTTTTGTAATTAATTTTCCACCAATCCTGGTTTTCTTCTTCAGTTTTGACATGTAATCTTTTGGTCGTCCAATAAAATGCTTGTGGGCGGGTGTTATCATTCATGAAAGGTCTCGAATGTTCCGCGAGGGTATATAAACTGCTGATTTTCGGGTCTCAGCGCCACTTCAGTAACATCTATCATTGTGTAAATTATGTAGCAGGGGGCAGGAAGCGCCTCTTTCGTCGGGCAGCAGTTCTTCAATAAGGTAATGGCCTTTTAATATCTTATTTTCTTGCTAGCTCAGCAGTTTAACTCTCGGGGCAGGTTCGATACCTTTTACCATGTAACTTTACTCTAAAATGTAAAAGACTCTTGGTATAAATTCTATCTCTTTAAACTACAAATTGGGATAGAGAGTGCCTAACCCTCTCGAGCTCCCTTTCATATTGTTTTTGAGGTGATTACGTTTTCTCAACCATTTTTCTTCGTTTCGTAATGTAATAAGTTTTCCTATCGTGTCACCTCTTTAGTATGGGATTAGCCCTTGCATATGCGGCCTAGTGCCAAATAGGTTTTAAATAAAATGTATTAGGAGTGCAGTTTCGCCTCCTCTCAAGTTGGTATTTTGGAGGCCATGTAATTGACCTGTTTCTTCACTTAATAGGCCTCAGTAGGTTGGGTAGTTTTACCCCTGTTTTAATGTACTTGGAGGACAGCTTGAAAGTAGAGTTTGGTATGGCCTTTGATAGGCATGAACTTTGAGAGCGGGTTGCTCTTTCTTAAATTTGGTTTCTGTGTGCCTCGAGCAGGCTTTACTGAGTAATAGGGAGCGAGTGCTCCTGGGCATGATTGGGGTTTCTCTGCCCCTTTGTTAAACCTTGTGTATAAGTAAAGTTGGGCTCATTGCTCAGGGATTGTGTTTCTGGAACTCGAAGACCAATATACATTAATAAACTGTAATTGTACATTCTTATTTTGTTGCTATATAACTAAGTTCCTGTTGTACTTGTTATTTCTTGATCTCGAAAAGAAAATATAGCCTTGTTGAATTTTAAATTAACTTTAATTTCGTAAGTTGAGACCTGTTCATCCCAGCACCTTCCTTCACCTCTTAACTACCACGGAGAACTCCGTAACAATTATTATTATTAATATTATGCCCGTGGTATTTGAAGGTGCTCAAATTCGTCAGCCTCGTGTCGGTAGATTTACTGGCACGTGAAAGAACTCCTGCGGGACAAAATTCCGGCACTTCGGCGTCTCCAAAAACCTCCCAAAGTAGTTAGTGGAAAGTGAAAATAGTAACATTGTTACAGTTTTCTTTCTTCTTCTTCTTCCTCCCACACCCTAATGGGGTCAGGGGTGAGACCTGGTCTCACAGGGTAATTTGGCAGTTTTATGGCCGAATACCCTTCCGTTTTTTAAATTTTATTTTTGCAATTTACTTTAGGTCGTACTGTACCTACACAGATAGGTCTTAACAGCGACGATCGGATAGGAAAGGGCTAAGAGTGGGAAGGAAGCGACCGTGACCATTATTAAGATGCAGCCCCCATTATTTGCCTGGTGTGAAAATGGGAATCCACGTAATGCCCTTCCTGATGTCGACCCTATGTGGAGGGAAGTATTCAGTATTGTGTGTTTCTGTCGTGAGTGGTAGTATGGAATGCTGTATTGGAACAAACCCCGAGTCAGAGTAATTCATCAGAAGAAAAATCCCCAATCCGGCTGGAAATTGAGTCGAACACCCTCTGACGCTGAGTACACAGCCAAGAAGCCGGATCTTATTCCTAGAGTGCCAATATTTCTAAAAAATTCACATAAATTGACGGAGGCATAAACAAAACTAATAAATGGAAGTTTGAAAAACTGAACGAACTGGCTTGCGCGGTGTGTGTCGCCTATCTGCAAGCCTGTATTAGAGAGACTGTGTTAGAACCCCGCAAAACTCAGCTCTGAAGATGATTTTCCGTGGTTTTCTATTTCCAAACCAGGAACATGCTGGGGCTGTACATAAATTTAGGCCAAGACTGCTTCTTTCCTAGTCCTACTTCGTTCGTACACCATCGCTGCCGAAAACCTATCAGAAGAAGAAACCAATAATAAGAAGAAAAAGCCTATAAGAGCTAAGCAAGAAGAAGAAGAAGAAAAGTGGATCAATATCTAGTCTAAACATAGCTAAGAAAAAATAGACAAAAAATGAAGAGTCATTTCCATGTAACGTAGTAACTTAAAATAGTGAAAACTTGACACTTTCAGGAATGTTAGAAAAATACAAAACATCCCCCAAAAATCCCTAGGGTGTCGAAATCGGTGCTCAAAGACAAATGTACAAGGCAGTGGAAAAAGACGTGAACCCGCTTTTTGAGAGTTAGGGGTTGGTCATGCTGATACATAATCAGATCGGTTCCCGTGCGAATTAAAATGAGCTTTGCGAGGCTGTTTGTTAAATTTGTGCGTGACTTAAGACCGGCCTGAGAGCACCTATCGAACCCGGGCCTCCAAGCTGACAGGACCGCTACGATGTCAACGGCTGAATGCCATGGTGCGTTTGTGTTTGATGCTGACTTCTCGGCATGGTTCTCAAACCGGTCTTAAGATACGTGCAGATTTAGCTACACCGCCTCGCAAAGCCCTTTTGAATTCACCCGCGAAGCGACCTGATTGGCTAACTTCAATAGCTGATAAAATGACATCGAATTATTATTTTTATATTACTTATCAGTATGACCAACCCTCTAACACTCATATATCCGCTTCACATTGTTTCTCACCAGCCTGTATATTAAGTACGCAAGAGTGGGAACCCTCTGTTCCAAGCTGATGATCCAGAGTTTTCGTGGAAAGAAAGGAAAGTTTCCTGAAAGTCCAAATTAATTTTAACACCAGGTTCCGAGAAATAGTTGAGCGAAATTTTCAAT